>NC_087341.1:9180606-9483636 GCF_037043105.1 Vanessa tameamea | reverse complement strand
TAAAACATTTATTTAATACGAGAACTATTTCTAATTTTCTCATCTAATATCGTTATAACATATCAAATAAATAATTACATTTTATGGGTTTATAGCCACTTAAAATGTATTTGTTATTTGTACTCACCGAGCTTGGCAGACTCTGAAGTTATAACGATGCAAAGAAATGCCATCCCTGGTATGTAACAGTCGATGTTGGGGACCTAGATAAAGATTTCATGACAAATTTAAACCTCGCTTTTGAGCTCAAAACCATTGTGCATATTTTCTTTAATATGTATGTAAAGCATCTCTCTATATTAGTTTTAATAATAATTACTAAACTCACTGTGATATTGGCGTAGTCGGGATGGTCAGGATCCCAGCAACCAGGATGATCAAACGATAAACAGTTGTAGCACTGGATGCCTTTCGAAGAAGGAGGAACGAATTTCTTCGGCTTGGCTTTTTTGTGTTTTCCTAATTTTCAAAATTAACTTTAATACTTTTAATACAATTTCAATTAATCGTATCGCAATTATAAATGTGTAATAACTCACCGGTAACAACGATTGAAATTAAAAGAAAATAAACGAACGTGTTCTTTAACCAAAACATGATTTTGACCTATTTGTAGAGAGAGACTCAAGTTTGAGGGAATTCAGTAGTTTTCAGCGTTCCGCCGCCGCAATGGCACTGCTAAGACGAGCTTCAAGAGCCGCGTTTATACGTGAGCGTGAAACAATGATCGCTGTTTTGGTATCGACGTCATGTTACTTTATACGGGCTGTTCTAAAACATCCTCCTGTTTTACTTACCATTTATTTTTCGTGTTTATATGTGTTGACTTATGTTTAGATTATTAGTTCTCTTTATATATATTGTTTTGAAGATTACTTCATTGCATTTATTTAATAGAATTCCCCAACATTCAGATTTTCTCTCCCATTTAATCGTATAGCTCGTGTTAGGAAAACGACAGAATCGAACGTGTGGCTTTCACATTTCACACAAAGCACCCCGTCTACTGTTCAGCTTATAATTGAGGCAATATTAAAAAATATATACCTTTTCATTATATTTTACTAGTTTTCGCCCGCGGGTTTTCGAACACATGCCTCCAGTTGTGAGCTACCTTATGTCCATTCCATACCACTAAAGAAACTTGCATGAAAAATATCATGATTATCGGTTGAGTAATTAAGACGAGAATTCTCAGCAGAAAAACGTAGGTTATTGATTATTTTAAATTATTTAACGTAAGTGTACGAGAATAAATCGGTAATGTGGTTGGACATGGTCTTCGGTCCAATTCCAAATGTTAGTACGTACTTTATTAGGCTAAAAGTGAAAATATGCTATGAGGCACTTAATGATTATTTATACTAATAAAATAAAATATACCCATTGTTGATTATACTACGAGTAATCTATGTTATCATAATTTTCTTAAACAATGAGCGAATCTATTATTTCAAAGATAAAATCACATAAAGCATAATTCCCAGGTCTTGTAGGGTGTCCACGCTGATACGATGCTTAGGGAAAGTATTTTTTTTTACTACTTTTTTTTTATTTCAACATGATGTGTATAAACGTGGTTGTATTTACATGTGTATTTTTGTTTGTTGACATCGACCGGGGAGCACGGCCAGGCGGCCGTACACTAATCCCCGTGCTATTTGTAAACAAACATTCGGCCATTGTTGATTGCTAGTTGCTACTATAAGCGTTGATGTATCGATAATTTGTATACAATGTCGGATTCCTTGTTTGAATCACCGGTTAACGAAATTTGATTAAAATATGTTACTCGTACGTTGGATGTTAATCACTCGGTGATTCTACCTTCAAACAGTGAATTTCTGGTACAAGATAAATGACGCATATTATCATAGAACGGTTTCTGTCTATGCCCGTTGAATTTAAAGCGTTCTATGCATGAGACCCTCACTTCTCCGAGGAATACAATCACAAAGGTTTTAATTTACAAATACTTTTTCATTATTGTGTAAGGAATAATTTCGATTTCTATACAAAATAAGTGATCCTATCTTATTACTTTTAAAAATTCCCGATGTTAATTAGCACTGTGTCTCGTCTTATATTCTCTAGAAGACAGATTACCACGCCGGCTATAAATCTGTTTGTGGCGGGTTTTATTCCGCCTCCTACAAATAGGTATAAGGTATATAAGAGTTCTACCATATACCACAGAGAGGTATAATTATTCATAGGTACTTTAAATATTGTTTGAAATATGTTTTATTATTATTAATTCCAAAAATAGAATATAATTAAATGCAAAATGTGTTAATAAATTGTAACTTTAAATTAATTTTCTCTCAATATTTCAAATGAAAATGTTACATTTAATAAAGCAACATTTATTTGGATAAACATTCTCTTTGATCGCGAGACCACTGATTAATTTTAAACGAACTCGGTTCCGTAAAATTTTTCTCATGTTTATTTACTATTTATTCATTTCCTTCAGTTCTTTTCATCTCTTTATTTCACTGGACAAGTTTTAAAATAATTTTCTGTTGGAATTAAGTCAATAAGATTGATTTATAAGACGCGCACCAAAAGCGTATCCCAACATGAGCTGGCAAAGTTTTATTTAAAGGATTTGTTAATAAGTTCTAATTATGCTTATGATTTACGTTACTCGAGGTCGTATATTGTTAGTTTACTTTGACATGTAAAATATTTTAGTTTCCTCATAATATTAATTAGAAGTGTAATTTAATTTATATTAGTTGATTATTATTAATTGAAAATCAAAATTCCTATTTTGATGATGTTCTTTAGTCGCACGTGAGTTTTCGTAAGAAAAAAGGACGTATCAAACAAAATCTGGAGAATATTTTTAGAAATTGATGGTCGTCAGTCTACGTGTTAGTCTAGTCAGAGAAGAAGCTATTTCTATTCCAAATTTCACACAAACCATCCCGCCGTTTGTGCATTATTAAGTAACAAACATACAAACTCACATTTATAATATTAGTAGGTTTTAAAATATACAAACAACGCTTGCCGAAGAATAAGAGATTTTACTATTAAAAAAACACAATATTCTTGTAATACGTTTCCCGTAGCATTTTTAAATCATTAGAGTTTAACCGAGTTCAAGGATATACTTGAGAACACACATAAATTAACGGGACAATGATTTCAATTAAAGTATTCTATATTCAAAAAAAAGCTAGTATGAGTAAACTCAATGATATAAACTTACCAATCTTTTAAGTATTTGATATTTAAAAGACTTATGTGAATAGAATATTATTCATTATTATTATTTAAATTTTAAAAATAGCACTGTTATTTTATTAAACACGTGAATTGTTTAAAATATAGGATATTTTCTAAAATAAAATATTAAATTTGCTATCCCAAACTTTCGTAATAAATCAAAACGGATGTTTCAAGAAATAAAACATATCAAACGAGATAACTTCATAACTAGCTTTGTTACAATTATTACTAAAAATTTTGTGAAGAGTCCCATTGTCAAATTTTCTCACATCACTATTCATAAGAATAAACGATTCTTATTTAGCAATTGTTACCGACTATCTCTAGATCTAATAGCCTATTGCACGTTAACATTCTTACAAGATTTTTAATTTAGAAATTATAAAATTACATAATTCCAACAAATTGTGGCTGTTTTATCGATGTATGTAATTCTATTCTAATGTATACATTGGTTTCACGCAATATTACTCTCGCTATGAAAGGGCTTTCATCTTGATATATCCTACGAATTGCGTACAAATACGTGATTATTTCGGAAATTATCATGAGAAGCGTCTTTTTTATTAACAAATGTGTTAAGACGCAATTAAAGAGTCGGATATTTTGAATTATACATATCAAATTGTATTTTCAATTTGTAATGTAGAGAAAAATATGTCTTTCGACTTGCAGTTTGAAAATGGAAGCTTGTAAACAAAATATACTTGAAAATTCCTTTTTCGAGATTCAGAATATTTATGTAAATCAATATTGCAAAAATCGTCAGATACGCTCATTTTCTTTGAATGAATGAATATTGTAAAATTGTTAATTGTACTTACTAAGTGTATATTTTTACTAAACAACGTCATTATCCCCACATTTCGTATAGAATGCACTTGCCTATTAATTGTCAAAATTCTCCATCGGAGAAATCAAATCAAATCAAAATATACTTTATTCAAGTAGGCTTTTACAAGCACTTTTGAATCGTCATTTAACAAACTATTTAAAGTAAAGCTACCACCGGTTCGGAATGTAGATTCTACCGAGAAGAACCGGTAAGAAACACAGTAGTTACTCTTTTTCAACATCTAAAAATACAGTCATGTTAGTTAAATACAATTATATATGTATGATGTCTCCTCCTCCTGGAAGTCAACAAGCATTAACTTCACGCTTTTTTATCATCAATATAATCTTGTATCTGAGAAATAGAATAACTCATTCGCTCATTTTATATTGGAATACATTTTATCTGATCTATTAAAAACTTTTATTTATATAAGTTAGTATCAGTTTTATTTGTAAATGACGATTTTGTGTTTAGTAGTTCATTAGTATTGTACTTCACTCAGGGCTATCGTATGGAGTGCCCGCCTGGCTGTCCGACCGAGGTGTACGAACTGATGCGTGGCTGTTGGCAGTGGAATCCTGCCGATCGCCCCTCCTTCCGCGAAATACATCACGCGCTCGAGCACATGTTCCAAGATAATTCTATCACTGAAGGTTACAAACTGAATCGAATCGTTTCTGCATATTTTAATATTTTTAGTTTGAAGGTGACAAGGTATTTTGTTAGGAATCGCATGTTGTGACAATTTTTTAACACTTTGTGACATAATCTTTTTTATAATCATATAAAAATACAGAACTTAATATAAATATGAAGAAAAATGAATGGGCAAGAGAAATCAATATATATATATATAAAATAATTTTAAGTAAAAATATCGCATCAGAGGTGGCGAAGCAGCTGCAGGAAGGGGTATGCGCAGGCACTCCACAAATGTCGGTGAAGAAGGCGGGCATCAGCGCTAGTGGCGGAGACCGCGGCGTGCAGATGCGTCGGCCCACCAACAGACGCGGCAAACAAGCGCCCACACCACCGAAGCGGACCAGGTACGCACCCACGCACCCACGCCCACTCACCCACACATACATATTACACTTGACATCTTACTAAAAAGGCCTGTAAAAATAACTGTAATTAGGTTTATAAGACTACTCATACTTCATCATCATTTTGGGGTATGCATGAGCATACTTTGACACTGCAGTGATAATATCACTAATGTCAAATAAAACAGTTTTAACTTCTTACGGGGAAACTGACTAACTAACCTATTTTCAACTCGATGGTATTAGGTAGAAGCAAAAATAATCATGTTGAAAATGTATTTTTTTGACTCTTTGGATGACTGATGTCTGTTCCGTGTAGAGCATAATGTCGTTAGTTATTTATTTTCTCGTAACGCCGAGGGCCAAACGTTAATTCAATAAACGGAAAATTGACGTAAACATGTACCACCGAATTATGTATATATAAAATCATTTACGAAGTCACTTCACGTTAAATTTATAGATATTTTTAAAAATATAATAAAATTTGTATTTTTTTTTAATGTTTTTTCTCTTAGTCGTCTCACGCACACCAAGACATACATAAGTAACACGAGCGTCACTCGATCAAACTTAATGTAATATGATATATTTTAACGCGGAGGGCGAACCTGCGCCAGTGAATAGATCTATAGTTACCGTATGGTTTCTGATAAACTAAAATATACCTAATATCAGTCCGTGAACTTAAGACCCGCGTGATGAATTTGTTTGCTTAGCGCATCTATCTATTGCCATCAAGAATTTAAGTGTTCAGTAAGAGATCGCCTTCGCTCTGGTCAGTGTAAGAAAAATAAATCATTTATTACTCTCAACTAAAATAAACTTAATTGTTATATCCGTTACGCCTGCACCACTGACTCAATCATCACTTAATTTTTCAATCTGGCATGGTGACAGAAAACCATTCAACCAAAAAGTTGGTCCCAGGCACAAGTTTGGTCCCAGGCAGGATGGTTACAAGCAAGAATCTCTTGCAAGCCTTTTGTTCGTGCAGCTCATATAATATAATAGCATCAATTATAACGACGACGAAATGATTCTGGTATGCTTTAAAAAATATTTTGATCCTCCATGATAAAAATAAATATCAGGAAAATCAGGTGAATCTCCATTACGATTGCAAATTTACATTATTCAATACGTAAAAGTATTATAAATTAAATTAATCCACGCTATTATTTCTTATTTGATTTCTCTATTTGAGTCTCTAGTTCTATACTTTATCTTTACCTCACCGCGTCGCAATAATAACCTTACGTATAAATACCATTCGCTGCAACTTCAGAGGGGTAAACTTAAAATGTTTGCTTCTGGAATATTATCTTCTACGATGAATATACTCTGTATTCTTTCTGTAATAGATAATATTCCGTGAATAGGTTTATTTTTATGATATAGGTAGACGGACGAGCGAATGGGTGATATGATGCTAAGTGCTCACCATCGCGCATAGATACTGTAAGAAAAATTAATCATTCCTTATATCGCCAATGCGCCACCAGCCTCGGGAACTAAGATGTTATGTCCCTTGTGCCTGTAGTAACACTGGTTCACTCAACCTTCAAACACTGCAATAGTGAGTACTGCTATTTGGCGATATAATATTTGATGAGTTGGTGGTGTCTACCCATACGGGCTTGCACATAGCCCTAACACCAGGTATGGTAATGAATACGTTTTTTTTTTTTTTTTTCTCGCTGGAAAAACGCGTTACGCGCTTCCCCCACGTGATGGAAGGTGGGGGGGTGTGTGGGACTCCCCGGAGCCCTGGACGCCGAGTGCGCCCAGGTACGCCGGGTTTACCCACTAAAAAACCAGCGGTACCCTCTCCGTCTTTCGGTGGGCGCCACGGGATCGCTTGCGCATGCTACCGTGACGCCCTGACGGTCGGCCCGCCTATGCGGGCCTCCAACACCTAGAGGGGGTTCTCGGGGTACTGAGACCCCCCCTAGTCCCTGCGACGCCTATTGAGGCGGGGGGAGAAGGTGCGCGTAGCGCTTTTTCCTCCTCCCCGGTCGTCTTCGGCGGAGCGGGTCTGCAGCGGCATCCTCTTCCCGCTCCCGCTCCGCGGCTTCCTTCTGCGACATCACGTTTTCGCAGAAGGAGCGCATCTCCGACCAGCACGTCTCGCTACCGAGCATTTCGTTGACGATGTTCGGCAGCGAGAGGTCTCCGCCCATAGTCGCCGCAAGGGTGTGCCTCTGGGGCCCCCACGCAGCACACTCACTCAGGGTGTGGAGCGCCGTGTCGACTGGCGCACCACACTCGTGGCAGGAGGGTGACACCTCCCGCCGCGCTATCCCGTGCAGGTACTTACCGAAGCATCCGTGCCCGGTAAGTACCTGCGTCATCCTGAAGGTGAGTGTGCCCTTCTTCCTCTCGACCCAGCGACTCAAGTGGGGGCGGATCGCCTCCACTGTCGCCAGGCCCGCCGTGGGTGACCCCAGGTCCTCCTGCCATCGGGCGATCAGGGCTCGCTGGGCTAGAGCCCTGATCCGCCCGACCTCCGCCGACCCTGGACGGTCGCCGCGGTTCCTCGCCTCGACCCGGAACCGGTACACTTCCGCGAGCACCTCCGCCTGGAGCTCCCAGGGCGGATCGCCCGCGAGAAGTGTCGCCGCAGCCCACGACACCGTACGGTACCCTCTGACGCCTCTCACCGCTATGACCCTCTGCGGCTTTCGCAGCAGGGCCCGGTTGTCAGCGGTGAGGGCGTCGACCCAGATCGGGGCACCGTACAGCGCCATCGACCTCACTACGCCGGAGTAGAGACGCCGGCATAGCGATCCCGGCCCCCCCACATTCGGAAGGAGGCGGCCGAGAGCGGCGGCGGCGTTGATGAGCCTCGGGCCGAGATGGACAAAATGCTGCCCGAAGCTCCATCGACCGTCCAGGATGAGGCCCAGATACTTCATCTGGGCCTGCACCTTGATCACCGTCCCCTGGACGGTGATACTCGCCCCTCGTGGGGGTCCTTTCCGTGGACCGTGGAAGAGGAGGGCCTCCGTTTTGGATATGGAGACCCTCAAGCCCAGCATTCCCATACGGTCCACGGTGAGAGCCGTTCCGACCTCGGCGAGGCGAGCCGCCTCCCGAAAGTCCCGCCCAGTCGCCGTGACGAGGGTGTCGTCAGCGTAGCACAACACCCCCATCCCGGGAAGGACGGGAGCTCGCAGGAGCCAGTCGAAACCGACGTTCCACAGAATTGGGCCGAGAACCGACCCCTGTGGAACGCCGCAGCCTACCCGACGCCGGACCAGCCTCCCATCGACCCCCGCCCAGAGGACCTCCCTGTCCTGGAGGTACGCCTCCAGCAGCCTCCTGAGATAGGTCGGCACCCCATGGTATCGGAGTGCCTCCCGTATCGTCTCGAAAGGGAGACTGTTGAAGGCGTTCGCCACGTCGAGCGACACCGCCAGGACGACTTGCCCCCGGGCCACCGCTTCCGTCGTCCGAGTCTTCAGGGCGTCCAGGGCGTCGACCGTCGACCGGCCCGCCCTGAACCCGTACTGAGCCTCTGAGAGACCCGGACCGACCTCCTCGAGGTGCTGAACGAGACGGGCTGCGAGGACTTTCTCGAAGAGTTTGCCCGTCTCATTCAGCAGCACTATTGGCCTGTATGCCGAAGGGGAATCCATCGGCCGACCTTCCTTCGGCAACAGGACCAATTTACCCTCTTTCCAAGGCTTCGGAAACTGCCCGCTGCACAGACACTCGTCGAACAGCTCCCGAAGCCTTGCACCCAGGAATTCCAGGGCGTCGCACAGAACACGCCCTGGAACCCCGTCCGGACCCGGCGCCGTGTTCTTGGCCCTCAAGCGGCCGAGGGCCATCTCCATCTCCCGCTCCGTGATCAGTGGTGGAGCCACTGCGTCTTCGATCACGGAGCGGGGGGCCATCTGCGGAGGGACATGCTCGCCTGGATGGGGAAAGAGTTCCCCGACCAGGCGCAGGAGGAGTTCCGGCGGCAGCGTCTCAGTGACGGGGGCGCCTTGAGTGCGGAACTTCCCGCGTACGCCGCGGTACGGGCGCCCCCACGGGTCTCGATTGAGACCCGCCAGAAGCTCCTCCCTGGCCTTCTCCTTGGCCTTGCTTATCGCCAGCTGCAGATCTTTTTTCAACTGGCGATAAGCGTCCAGCATCTGTCCCTCCAGGTCCGTGTCGAGGCCGTTGCGCCTTCGACAGCGGACGTAGGCCCTCCGCGCACGGCAACACGTCGCCCGAAGGTCGGCGATTTCGGGCGACCACCAATAGACGTGCCGGCGCGGAACCCTGCGCCGGGTCCGAGGCATGGCCGCATCGCAGACCTCCTTGAGTGAACTGCGCATGCGGCCCGCCAGCTCCTCTGCGCTGGCGCCCTCCGTCCTCCCCGCGGAACCCCACCGCTGCACGATGGCGGCCTCCTTGACCAGCTCTCGATCGACCTGGCCAAGAGACCACCTCGGCAGCGTAGTCGGCACCCTCTGGGGTTCCGCCGGCCTGCGAGAGGTGGAGATCTCGAATCGGATGTACCGGTGATCCGATAGAGTCTCCACCTCCTCCTCCACTCTCCAGTCGACCACTCTGCGTGCTACGACAGGGGTGGCGAACGAAACGTCCACCACGGAACCCCCCTGATGTCGCACGCAGGTGTGAACCTGCCCCCTGTTGAGAAGGGACAGGTCGGAGAGCAGGGCCCACACCTGGACGGCCCTCCCTCGCGGATTCGTGGCAGGGTTGCCCCAGGCACGCGACTTCGCGTTTAAGTCGCCGAGAACCAGTATCGGTTTCGGCGACTGCCTGGCCACCGCAGCTCTGACTAAGGCGAGATAGGTCTCGAACTCAGCCAGGCTGCGGTTAGGGGAGAAGTACGTACCGACGACGACGTACTCCCCCCACCCCACCACTACGTAGCCCGAGCCCCTCTCGATGAGTGAGAGGGGGGGCCCCGTTCCGCTCCTCGTGAGGACCGCCACGGTGCCGTCCAAGTCCCCCAGCCAGTGAGGTAGGGGAGGGACGTAGTAGGGCTCGCAGGCCACCGCCAGGTCTATCTGCCACTCCGCCATGGACTGCAGCAGCAGGTCCTGCGCTCCGGCGCAGTGGTTTACATTCGTTTGGAGGAAGCTCAGTTGTCCGTGCATTTTTTGGTTCGTTGAGCTTCCTCCGAGGCCTGACGGCTACATTCGCTGGAGGCGGTCCTGGTTCCTTGGACCGCCTTGCCTTTCGTGTGGGGAGGGTTGCAGTCCCTTCCACCCATCGAGTGCCCTGAGGGCCTCCCAGCCTCTGCACAGACTGCGCAGTGGGCTGTTGCAGAGCACGACGGTGCCAGGTGTCCCGCACCTCCGCACCTGTAGCACAGCGAGCTCCTGTCAACTTTTGACGGGCAGAGGGCTCTCGTGTGCCCGAGGCCAAAGCACCGGAAACAGCGAAGAGGTTGCTGCTCCAGTACCCTGACCCTAGCAGAGCTCCATCCCACTAGAAACCTGCCGCTGTTGGCCAGGGTCTTAACCGCCGCCGTTGGGCACCTCACTGTAGCCATGCCCACTCCCGCAGGACCTGTGCCGACAGCCCCGACCCGGACAGAGTCAACGGGGCAATTGCCAACTCTGGCTATGGCTGCGGCCAACTTGGTCTTTGTGACGGAGTCGTCCAGCCCCGTGATCCTCAATTCGGTCATCCTCACGGGTAGAACGACGTTGGCCACTCCATCCAGCGCGACGCGGAGCTTATCCGCCAGTCGCCCAGCCTGCTCCTGACTCTTCGACTTGGGCAACTCTAGGACCCTAGCACCAGTGGCAGCGCGGCGGATCTTGATGCCCTCCCCTATGCCCAGCTGCGCCAAGTCGACGCTCTGCTCGGCCTTCTCTAGCACCTGGGCGTACGTCACTCCCTTCTCTTCTGCCTCAGGCTGCAGAGAGATGATGACGGCAGCGGTGCGGGGCATGGATATTTTGCCCTTTTTTGATGTTACCGCCGGGGTGGTTGTGAGCTTGCTTGCCACTGGTGGGGAAGGTTTCTTATCCTTTTTCCCTTTCCGGACAACAGTGGCCCAACTTTCCTTCTGCCCCGCACCAGCCTGAGCTGAAGGGACGGGCGTCCTAGCTGCCGGTGGGACCGTTGCTGCCGGAGTTGTCCTATTGTTTTTGGACTGCTTCTGCTTTTTGGGAGCAGAAGCCGTGGGTGGCGTCGAAGGCCTCGGTGCGTCACGCTCTACGGTTGTAGCTGGTGGACTGCTTAATCTCGGGGGAGGGAGTCTGGCATCCAGCATCGCACCGATCGAGATCGTGATGAACTCTCTCAGTTCATCAATCATAGCAACGGTGGATGGAGTGGCCGCAGAAGGCCCACTCGAAGCCGTCATGGTCGCCCTCATGTCGGCGAACTCCCTCCTGTGAGCCTTCAGGTCCTCTTTGAGGTTTTCGACCTCCCGGCGCAGGCGGCTATTGTCCGCCTGCAGACGCCGTGTCTCTTCCGCCTCAGTGCGAGAAGAGAGGACCTCGACTATAGCCTGTAGGGCGGCAGCCGATTCCTTCAGGCTTTTAATGTAGCCGCCCTTGAGGTTCCCCGATTTTTTGGCAACCGTGAGGATAGCGGCTACGTTGCGCTCCGCCTCCGCGTGGAGTTCCTCCGCTCCGAGCGTCGCCGGGTCCGCCATGTTTTTTGTTACCGACGTTGACGGCACTACTGCGTCCTTCTCTTCGGTTGGTACCTTTTTAAAGGCACGGCTACGGAGCGCCCTCTCGAAGGCAACTTCCCGTTCCTCCTCTTCTTTTTCCTTTAATTCGGCTCTAGCCCGGGTGAGGCCGTTGCCGTTATTTTTGCCGCGGCGGTTGGCAGCGGGTCTCGCCGTCTTTACTCCCTCGTTTCCGGAGTCGGAGTCGTCCGTCTCCAGCGGTCGAAGTTTTTCGACATAGGCCTCCGAAGCGGTCTCCATCTCCGAATCCATCTGGATATAACTAATCAGGTCACAGACTAGCTTATCCCGCACGACAGGTACGGTCCATAGGTTCTGAATTATGTTATTACGTCATTTTTATGTGTAATTCACCCGCCTGAGAAGAAAATGACCTTATTTAATTTTAAAAGTTAGCCTGATGTGCAACCGAAACGAAAGTTTAATTTGTAAAAAGTGGAACAAAAATTTTGAATTTCCTGTACAAGGTCATCTGAATCAATATACCAAATGACAGATGGGGGGGTGGGGGGTCTTTTTTTCGATTTCCCGAGTGGAAATCGAGAAAGCGAGTGCGGGGCGATGATCTGGGGGTGGATCCGAGTAGGATTCACGAAAAATTACGGGCAAAATCGAACAAAAATTTTATATGAAAAAATCTAATACTACGTAACGGATTGGACTTAGCGAAATTATTATAGAAAAATTAAAGTGTGAAAAAATGTGAAAAAATATGAAATAAACGATAAAATTAGTAAGAATAAACAAAAATAAAACGAAAATGTGCAGTGGGAAAATGCGATATCTCTAAGATTTTAGAAGATAGCAAGCCTGTAAGGAGACCGTGTTACGATCGCTTAGGTAACCTCGGTTTTGAGGGTGGGTGTCTTTTTCGATTTCCCGAGTGGAAATCGAGAAAGCGAGTGCGGGGCGATGATCTGGGGGTGGATCCGAGTAGGATTCACGAAAAATTACGGGCAAAATCGAACAAAAATTTTATATGAAAAAATCTAATACTACGTAACGGATTGGACTTAGCGAAATTATTATAGAAAAATTAAAGTGTGAAAAAATGTGAAAAAATATGAAATAAACGATAAAATTAGTAAGAATAAACAAAAATAAAACGAAAATGTGCAGTGGGAAAATGCGATATCTCTAAGATTTTAGAAGATAGCAAGCCTGTAAGGAGACCGTGTTACGATCGCTTAGGTAACCTCGGTTTTGAGGGTGGGTGTCTTTTTCGATTTCCCGAGTGGAAATCGAGAAAGCGAGTGCGGGGCGATGATCTGGGGGTGGATCCGAGTAGGATTCACGAAAAATTACGGGCAAAATCGAACAAAAATTTTATATGAAAAAATCTAATACTACGTAACGGATTGGACTTAGCGAAATTATTATAGAAAAATTAAAGTGTGAAAATATGTGAAAAAATATGAAATAAACGATAAAATTAGTAAGAATAAACAAAAATAAAACGAAAATGTGCAGTGGGAAAATGCGATATCTCTAAGATTTTAGAAGATAGCAAGCCTGTAAGGAGACCGTGTTACGATCGCTTAGGTAACCTCGGTTTTGAGGGTGGGTGTCTTTTTCGATTTCCCGAGTGGAAATCGAGAAAGCGAGTGCGGGGCGATGATCTGGGGGTGGATCCGAGTAGGATTCACGAAAAATTACGGGCAAAATCGAACAAAAATTTTATATGAAAAAATCTAATACTACGTAACGGATTGGACTTAGCGAAATTATTATAGAAAAATTAAAGTGTGAAAAAATGTGAAAAAATATGAAATAAACGATAAAATTAGTAAGAATAAACAAAAATAAAACGAAAATGTGCAGTGGGAAAATGCGATATCTCTAAGATGGTAATGAATACGTCATCGACCTCTGTCAACATAATTTACTTACTACATTACATAGGGTTAGCTTCAATTTTGATAGTGAACATGATCAAAACCTTTAAGTATCCAGGGGAAGTCCATTCAATATTAATATTTTCAGCTCTGCGACGACGATTCGCGTTGTTTTGTTTTCATATCAATGACAGTGTTCAAAAGAAATGTTACATTTGTGATTCACATCCAGACACATTCCACGAGGTTTTTCCGCTCGCCGGCGCTCTTGATATATTAACATGACAAAGTCGTTTATTGCTACTGTTTTCTAATGTATTTACAAACTCAACAGCCTTCTATCATCGTGCAGTTCATTCCGCGAATCGCAGTACGCGACCGAGGAGCAAGGCGGCCATGACGAAGGGCTCGCTTCGCTTAACGGTTAGTTTGAATTAACCTTCCTTATTGCTTATGTTTTCTTATTAAAGTAGTAAAATATATATATGTCATATATAGCACACGCTAATCTCACAGGAAACTATATTTATAGAAGAATATAAAATATTCGTTATATAAATTAGTGGAATTACAAATATTCGAAAGAATGGTTTTTAACTGACGATGTTATTTCTTATTTCAATCACAATCAACTTTATCGATTTTCACACGGGAATTTGTTTTATGTTATACAGTCTTCGACAGCTCGGAAACTGTAATATATTTTCAGCCATTTCAAATTTACCACGTAATTTCAATCAAGACAGTAAGAAAAAAACACTGCTCTAGGCCCGGCCACATAAAACTATAGAAAATAGTGCAATTTCATTAACATTCCAGTAATGCAAATAATACCACGATTCAGTAGCGACATTATATAACATATATGTTTACAATTAATTGGACGTCCATCGAGACATGTTCACCCTCCTTACCACGACAAATACATTTATTGAATAACATTTACTCATTAAGTATCGAACACGAAGTAAATTTAAATTTACTGTAACGGAATGTCACTATGAATATTTTAGCATGTTGTTTCATGTAATTATATCAATATTTAAATGTTTTAATTCACTTGTATTATCTCTAATTCATTTTACAACAGATTTTCTCTTTGTATGCACCGACGTTGAAGTTTTTTATGTATGAGTTCATTTTAAAAGAATTTTTTTTCAATATTAATTTTCACCTTTTAGATCGTGAAAGGTGGAAAGGATTTGTTAAGAAATTTCGTTATATTTTTATAATATTTTTCTTAACAATTAATAATACTTTTATTCTGATAGGATTTCTTATATGTATCTCATTATTTAAACATACACGCTACAGCTAGCAAGAGGCTTCATTCTAGTGATCCTTTTTATTTGGTCACGTATTTCACAATCAAGACGTAAAAATACAATATTTATATTATTATATTTATTGTTTAGATATAATAATTGCAGTGTCATTTATATATTTGGCTTCGTGTCCGCAATGTATTTTAAAGTTTTTTTTTAAATTATTGTTATTCGTATTTAAATGGTGTATACCGATGACGTACAAAATTGGGTTATTCATAATATAATGCTCAAAGTCCATCGGATGCTTATAGTAAATTATTGTAACAATTGATATAAAATTTGTGTGCATTTTGCAAACGTTAATAACAAAAAAAAAACGTATTTATTTTTCGAACGTGAATTAATCGATTTTCTAATATATCAGCTCTTACAAAACCTACTTTAGAAAACGATAATCGGGAATAAAATCGTAATTTATCTCTACTTAATAGGATTATTTTCTTCGATATTACGATTATTATTTATTCAACGTACCGAAATGTGTAACGATTTATTCCATAAACTTTGTTAACTTTGTTATGTATATTAATTCTTAATATTTTTTTGCAAAATTTGGCAACGTTGGATTATTTATTTTTTTTACATATTCATGAAAGTGTTCAAGTGTCTCTTGCTTGTGCTAATGGCTTTTATCTTAAATATCATAATCTATTAGTGTTGTATGCAAACTTGTGTTGCACCGGCGCGGGCGTCGTCACTACGACATGATGTCACGCGAATCAACTCGTATACCGCATATCTATCTATTCACCCACTTCCTATATGTATGCTGCTATGTCGTTTTTATTAATTGTATTATTATAATAATTTTAAGCTACATTTAATACATGCATTCCTTTAAAACAGCGTTTTTGTCTGTTTGTCCGCTCGCTCAGGTGTATAGCAATAGGTTCGAACATTTTGTAAGTATACGATACGTTTCGGTTAGAAACGAATCATGCCTTGATATTAAACTTATCTATATTATCTATGTATACTTATTCGTATTCATTAAAATATGTATTATATATACGAGTTAGTTTTTCTTTTCAAATCATGACAATCCGCGTCGCGCCTGTTGAGATTGGTCTTCGAACCATTGTAGAGAGACATGTCTTGACAGGTGCGTGCGTATTATGTGCATAGTATTTATTTATTTAGTTAATTTATATATAATTGTACACAGGGCGTCAAGACCAAAAATAGTTTTTATTTCTACTAACATTTGGTAGACTAATCAGTAAAAATTGCTTTGTCTCCGTATATAGAGGACAATATTTCTAACGCCTTGTGTTCTTAGATCTTCTAAAGTTTCGCCATTCTAGAAGGCGCTCGTTTTTTTTTCGATTGATGCATCCACTATCTGTCTTCTGTTCTTAGATTCGTAGGATTTCTATCTATTATTAAGGGCTTTGTTTTCTTTTCTTTTAGTCTGTAAGTTAAGTTGTTTGAAAATTGTTAGCCGTAGGTGTCGTTTCAATGTTATTTTCTTACCTAGAATTTGTGTAAATTTCACTAATACCTATTCCTATTCGTTTCGATGATACGGTCTAGGAAAAGTGCTTTATTATTTTCCAATACAATAATAAAGTCTTTGTTGACCAGCATCCACTGTTCTAAAGTTATGAGCGTCACGATCACGTCATGATCGTCTTTTATTTTAATGTCAGTATATAGTATAGCTCAGTAGTGTGTAATCAAGTCTTCCAAACATTTTCCATTATTAAAATTCCGTTTACGAATCTTATCCTGGACCGTTTCAAATACGAATGTTCGAAATATTCAAAATCATAGAGCATCAACATTTCCTATCAACTTTGTTTTCGGGTATTCCCGCAAAAAATGATTTTTAAAGGATCAATATTTTACTTTACTTTTATTATGTCATTTTTTTTTCATCTGTAGCACATATTTGATTAATTAGATGTTAAACAATATTTTTAGGCAATTTCATTTTTGATTTTCTTCATACGCATATATTTCATAAAGCAAGCCATTATCGATTCCGTAAATTGTTATCTTGCAGTAAAAAAACGTCGTCAAAAATAATTTAGAAGTTAACAAAAATCTATATTGAACATAGGTCTTCGTTCAAGAATCTCATGACGTGGACGCAGGTTCGAATCCTGCAGGAAACGAATAAATTCTACGAAGAACTGCGATTTAACGCTCGACGAAACAAACATTTTATATGTAAGATTTTATGGTTTTGTTTGTACGGAAACAGGCGGGGGTCGAGGCGGGGGTCGCGAAGCTTCGTCTGAGGGTTCATTGGCGGAGGCGACTCCGGACACCGACGAGTCAGGTGGTATGGGTCTACCAGAGCATAGGCACCGATCAAAACGGAGACACCATGTGCACGCGCAACCTTCCCACCACCCGCCAGCCCACGAACTGCAGCCAAAGGTATCTTTAACAGAATAAATGTTTAATTGGACTTTTTTATTTATATATTAAAAAGTTGGAATAAGTAATTTATCTATTTTTATTTACAGCCTGGGGTTCAAGTCGCAGCGCTTGAGGTTCAAAATGTAAAACGCGCCATTAATAGATATGGAACATTGCCTAAGGGAGCTCGTATCGGCGCTTACTTGGAATCACTACGACAGAGCGGCGGCGCCGGCAGTAACCCGCAATGCACTAGTATTACTCGGGAACCCCAACAAGATGAAGCGCGCTCGTTGTCTCCGCGGACAGCTCGAGCTCAACCGCACATGATCCGCTCCAACTCATCTGGAGGTGTTACAGCTCCCGCACCCGCTTCCCCCCGCGCATCCCGAGCCGCGCCACCTCTGCGATCTTTTACTAACAGCCCCGCTAAACCGAGGCCGAGGCTAGCTGAGCTAGAATTTCCTCCTCCGCCACCCGATCTTCCACCACCGCCGGAGGAATCTGCACAACCCCCGCCACCACCTCCGCCGCCTGAATGTTGCCGGGATGCCGGCACTGACACGGCAGATAGACTCGAGGACTTTTCTCTTATTCTACAAGACCGATCAGAAGCAGAAGAAAAACCAGCGAAACAGATCATGAAGGAGATGTTAGAGTTAAAACTCGTTGCTGAAATCAAGGAACGCGCCGATAAAAAGAAACATAAACAAAAAGAGTCACCGCCGTCTCATGAAGTTATTGAGATGCATACTTCGTTCGGTGATCCAGTCACGCGGCTAGTATCGGAACTCTCCGAAAGTCTAAATATGGAAGCTCTGCGTAAAGCAGAAAAAAAAGTTGAGCCCACAAAATCTATTGACAATGGAAAAGACTCCATATCTCCGATAGACCTGAAAGCGAGTCTCAGAAAGACGTCCTACGGCAGCAACGTCGAAAAGAAATCAGAATTTGAAGGAAAAACCGATTTTAAGTCCCAACTCAAAAAAGTTGACACAAATAAAATAAACATCGCATCCAAGGACGCGGAAGAGCCCGGACGCTCTATAATTGATTTCAAATCGCGATTACGGAAAGTTGATGGCGGTTCACCCGCGACTAATGGAACTACCAAAAAAACAGAGCAAAGTTCTCCAGAAGATTCTAGAAAGGACGTGTCGATCAAGAGTGATGACTCTGATAAGAAGCGCTCAGAAAGTGGCTCGCTGGACACTAGCGCCGGCGACGACGAAGATAAAAGACGAAGTACTGGCAGTATAAGTAGCTTAAAGAAACTATGGGAGAGTAAAGAAACGGATGAGCGATTAAGCCCTAAGTTAAAACCGAAAGGAGAAGAGAGTGAGGAAGGTTCTCCAGAAGAAAGAACTGGGGGAGCCATCGGTAGAAGTGGCAGTGTCCAGGTGCGACGAGGTGAAGACAAACCGGTAGTGGCAAGTAAGCCAGCGGTGCGCGCACGACCCCTCGCAAAAAGCGGAATTTATGCTACCCCCCTTGCGCCCCCTGGATCTTCAGATGCTGACGATGGGGACGCACTGGCCGCTCTAAGGGTTTCATTAGAGTGGTGCACGAACGAGGTACTACTTCGCATTACATTTACTGAGACAACTGATTTATGTAGTAGTTGTTTATTTGTATTGACATATTTATGGAAAAGTAGGTAAATAAATTCATAGTTAGATTATGTTTTTGATCAAAATATTCTTAGGATTGTGTGCAATGAGATCAACATAGGTACATACTTAAACTCATTTATGAATGAGCTGAAATTTATCAAAGGTACGTCGCGGTTGCGGTGGTACCAGCGGTGGGCGAGGTTCGCTGTGGCGACTCCAGACATCTGAGCGCCTCGCTCGTCTCGGCGGAGCGTGCGCGACCGCGGCCGCTGCCAGTCGCTGCGCACCGCAGTTACGCGTACAGCTTCGCGCTGCAGCCGCTAGACTGGAAGCGGAGGCGCGTGCGCTCGCCTCTCCCGCGCCTCACCACCATCACCTAGCTGACGGCGTTGAGCAAGCGCTAAGGGACCTCGCCACTATCGTTCACAGGTACCCTTTCGTACATATAATGCTTTAAACAAATATAATTTTTAAAACATAATAGATAAACGTAAATCGTTAAAAGTATTGTAATTGTGCATAACCCTCATTCGTTATATATTTATTGCTAATATTATTTTCAGATAAGAAGGACAATGACCAGTGGAACCTACCTCCGCCGCGTCAGCGTCGACGAGCCATGCTGCAGTCCACGCTAATGAACTACTCAAATGAATATGACTATACAAGCGTCGACTGTAATAACCCTCACCTTACTTGACGTCTCACACTTTCCAAACACTTCTCAGTATCAAAAGACTTTAGCCCCGCTTAACAAAACAAACCACCGTTTACTCACATCCAACGAGACTCGATTATCGACACGTGGTTCGGTAATCGTTATTTATTATTACTAACGCAAACACGCCAAAGAAAATAACCCGTTCCATTTTGGACACACTCTGCCGAGACAAGTTCCGTCGTATGATTACCATCAAATACTCTTGATTTAGATTTTAGACGTATGTGTTCTGAAAAATACGGTGTAAGATATGTGGTATATTTATTGAATTATAAGTACAAACGCTGAAAACTTTAACATTGCCGTCACAAAGTAAAGCAAAGGGTAGGTAGTTGACAAGTACAACCATTTCCCGGACTAAATAATAAGTATAAAAATCCCTTTTGGCAAGTATCATCTCTAAATATTTTAAGACTGACATTATAAAAAAAATCATCTACTTTCTAGTTTTTTAAAAAAAGGTATTTAAATTCCGTCTGCTTTAATTGACACCTCAAATAAAGTCGTTTAAAAAAAACTAGTAATTCTGTTTGACTAACTCTAATGTATTATATTTTAAATTCGTTGAAATGGTTTCAATGAATTTATCAGCAACTGAAATTACAATATTATGAAAGTCAGTATTTAATTAATTTCAATCATTTTTAGAATTTAGTAATAGCAAATTAAATAATTGAATACATTCCTTTACCAGTTCCATAAGAATTGTATTATTTCCAACGATTTAATACATTTGAAATAGTAATAGATTCTATAACTGTATAGTTCATTATTTTCAGTGCCAAATAATATATTTAGTATGTGACATAAGTGGCACGTACGTGCCTATGTAAAATAACGTTGATTCTCCTCTATCTAACCGAACTTAACTTCGAGGCCAATCATTTGGTTCTAGGCTATGTGAAACTAATAATAGAATAAACTTTGACATCGTTATTTGTTACTTTACAAGTCTATAGTCTCAAGATATAGCGAGTGTTGTAGCTGTAATCGTTGAAGCTATGCGAGCGGTGCCTGTAGTTTCCGCTAACGCATTCGTTAGGTTTAAAATTTACCTAAAACAGCGCTCTCGATTCCCGCAAACATTCCTCATCGACTTCATCTACTTAAATATATTAACTCTATCGTGTATTAATCGCCATTTAGCATTTAATTCAATGTATTAATATAATAAAGTGTATTAGAATTTCGACTTGGACCAATAAATATGCATTTTTTTTTGTTTTAAAATGGGCGTCGCTTTAATTGCCCTCGAGAGGGCAACGCTTGCGCCTTTGCGTTAAAGACTGACGTTGTGGATTGGTTCGTTTCAGGCCTATTAATTACGATAAATTTTATATTGTATGTGTATACAGCGCGTCACAATTAAATACATCATTAGAAGCAGGTGCAATCTGATCGGTATTCATTTTTTTTTTATATAATATATAACTTGAAAATAAAAATAATTTTTCAATGTTCTATTTAAGTTAGCGTACTGTGATACGGCTTTTAGAAATCGGTTTATTATGCTCAAAAAAAACTTTCAATATATATTCTCTTGTAATAAAATTTGTAGGGTCAGTCGATCAATAGGTAACAATTTATATTAAAGATTGTTAAGAATTATACTGACGTATGCTAGTCTTTATTATTATAATAAATGTATTACAATGTATAAGATTAAATATATATACGTAAGTTTTCTTGAATATATTTGCGTACAATTATTCACAATATTTTAATAATCATTATAAGATAAGTGTTTTGTATTAGACGGAGGGTATTTGTATTCTTGTGAAACTGAAATTATTCAATACCCATCGGGATAGTTTTACCAAACGCATATTAACCTCCAAAGCTCTGTAGATATTGCTTATCATTTAGACGCGAAAAATCACTTCGCTGAAGGCCATAGCCTATTGTACTCAAACGTTTGCGTGTAGTGTAGCTCACTCTGAAAACAGTTTAGAAGCAAGAGGCCGGGGTGGCAAAGCTCAAGACGGATCGAATTTATAGAGGGCGGTTGAGGGGCGCGACCTTGTTTTGTAAGGCGTTCTTTTGTTGTATACATTGTGTTCTACGTAATGCTTTCTCGATTTAATTCTAGTACAATATGTATGACAGCATCTTATTTAATCAGGTGTATTTGGAATATTAATTTAACAGTAGTGTATGAGTTTTACCAGTTATGTAATGAAATCGTGAAATGGAATTATAGAATTTATTGAAAAAACACAAATTATTAAAAATAATACCTACTATTTAAAAACAGTAAGGGCGCTTTACATTCTAGTCACGCGGAAGTTGGAATTGAAGTAGGATTTGAAATGAACTGCATTCAGAGTGTTAACCAGTTTTATATTATTGTATGTCTATTAAATATAGAAGAACTGTCCATTACATCAGTGATAAAGCTAATCATGCCATATCCTCAATTTCATACTTTGATCATATCATAGCTTATTTGTAATAGTATTATTAAATGTGGAGATTTCAACCTCGCTTGAATTGATGTTCGCTGGCAAGCTGTTATAATAATAAAAATAAAGTATTTGTGTATTATCAGTCCCACATCCTCTTTACGAAATTCAATTCCCCTCTTATTTCAACCGCCTTCTTTCCCTTATGTTTTTAGGTAATAGAATCCAAAGATAACATTCAGATGTCCAGCTGTAATGGAATTAATAAAATGTTTTCTTTACGAATCATTGTTTTTATTTTAATTAGTATGTAACCTTGAAAATAAAACTACAGATTTAGTAGCACGTTTTAATTAATAATAATTTGACATGTAAAAGAAATAACTATGGAACTATTTCATAGAAAGTGATTACATCTAAGCCGTTTAACGTCGTATGAAATGATTACTTTGTATTGAGATGCACACTTTGGCCGATTGTTAGTACACCTATATTCAGTTGAAGCGAAGATGACAGATATTGATAAAATCGAATTAAATATACATATGAAGCACCAAAAAAACCAAATATATGAATCCTTAATCCAGAATGCATTGTTTTGAAACAATCAGTGTATCAAATAGAATTATTTAAATTATATTTAGCCACAGAAGTAACAACTTAAAAAATATTTACAAAAAATCTTATATTTTTTACTGAATCAAAATGTTTTAGACTAACGAACTATCAAGCAAATTCGGAACCTGATAATGATATTTTGGAGATTCATTCATTCATCAACATCAATACATTAATTTATGTCATACATTGTATTTAGAAATATATTCAGGATCGTCTTGTTATACAAGCGAATATATCGGCCTTTTCTGCCCCCTTTTTTTATGGTAAAGACGGTACTGAATATATTCAGTACCTATAATGAAATTGCGGTTTTAATTTACACTTTTTAAGATTATTGTTTATTCAGAAGTAATTGTGGTTTTGCAAAAAAATCATTCTTCTTATCATCATACTGGAATTAATTCCGTGCAAACATCTATCTAAGATACTTTCCCAAAGCTACATATGACTTAGTGCATGGAGGCTACAAAGAGTTTTAACATCAATTTGACTGATATCGATTACGATAATTTCATAAGCCAATTAAAAAAAAATGTTTCAATTAAATTATTTAAGGTGCAATTACCACTTATAACTTTTAACCTTATAGTAACGACTTTCTAATTAAAAACAGACACAATGGAAGATATATCCGTCAAGAAGAAAACTATATTAAAAACAAATAACACCAATCGAGTTGAATATAGGCCCGTAGTGTAAACAGAAACACGAGGTTAAATCTAAAGCGCATATTATGACGTTGAGCATTACGATTACGATATATAAGAAAACATGAAATAGGTAATTATACCATCGTGGCGAGCGTGCCACAGCTGTGGTTAGCTGGTTGTTTTACCACAGTTTGTTGTGGTAAAACTTAACGTCGAAGTAGCCGCGGTCGGTGAGCTGCGAGTCGCGATGCGAGATGGTGGAGCCGGCCGGAGAGAGGGCGACCGGGGCGGGAGACTCCGACACTGGCTCCACTTTGAGGGACGAAGGCCTCTCAGGACTTTTTTGAAGGTCGGCTAATTCTTCAATTGCTGGTTTAGTGTCCTCAGCTTTGGTATCATAAGTTTCGTTGGCTTCGTTATTTTCATTTTTATGGTCGGTTATGTGAACGTCGGTTACAAGCTGTTCTAGATCAGCTACGGCACCACCATTTTTTTCAGTATCAGGGCCCCCAGATGCAGGTGTTGTCCTTTTCGAATAATAAAATATTAATACAAACGTTATCATTAAATAAACAATTTCTTAAAAAAATAAAGCAATTTAAATAATAATAAAAAAAAACAAAAATTTGAATGTAAGATTTTATTTAAATTAGTTTTTAAAACACTATAATTTTGTGCAACTTCATTTTCATAAACCCATATACAATACCTTACCCGATAAATGCTCTTCGGAATTGTATACGTACAACGTACAACTAAAAATATAATACAATTGGTGCCATATACGACACAAATTACAAAAAGGCATATTAATATTATCACAGTGCATTATAATAGTTAAATAAGTTTCGTGTTTCAATAAAACTAACATAATTTTAAGGTTTATAAATCGAAACGAGTAAAATGAAGATTGGATACAAGTATAGGGGCGCGTGGCATACATGTAAAAAGAAACAAAAAAATCTTACTGATTGAGGCTTTCTGTTACAGAGTTATTTTATACGTACATTTAAGTCAACAAAACTTTAAAAGGATTCAATAAGTAATAAAAATAATCAATTCGTATATAAATCTAAAATTTGGTTAATTGAGTCCTATTCGTAATATCATTTTGGGAATGTCGACCATATTAGTAGTGACTAAACAAGTTAATTTTAAAGTGAGAATAAGTCTTGGAATTTTATATTTGAGTAAACAAAGGGAGATGTAATTTCGCGTCTATTCGGACGAAACGAAATAAATTATGAAATCGAAATAAAGTCAAAGACAAATTTAATCCATCGATTAATGTCCTGTATTTCGATCTCATTAAATGTTAAGACAGCAATATTAGCAGCTCTTATAATTTAAAAATTAATGTAAAAAAAAAACTTATATCATTTAAGTTGATTTATCAAATATTTTTATAAATTTATTTTTATTTGTAGTGTGTTAACAGCCTTGTTAATTTTTTTTTTATGAGACTTGTGCTATTAAGTTCAGCGTTAAGTAAATTCAGTAAGTAGCTTTTCACAACTGAAAATATTCATGAGTATCGATTGTAGGAGATATAATATATAACGATCCCATCCTTTATAAAAAAATGATTTAAAATAACATAATACGTATTTAATTTCGTTAAGAATAATATGGAAGCGTCGTAAATTTAACAAAAAATAATAATAAAAAAAGTTAAATACGAAACAAACAAATTAAATTGCAAATTAATAATAAAGTAACAATCTTGAATAATTCTTAATTTATTTACATGCCATGCTTATAGACGCGTCATGTTTAATTCTGCGTCATATTAATAAATTATTTGATTTGGTATTTTATAAATATTGGATGAATTGTTTAAATATAGAACGTTTGTTTTTAAACAAAATTACTCTACTTTTTTTTTGGCAAAGAACATGACAATACATTTTTACAAATTAAAATTAAATAGCCCAACGTTTGTTTGGAAATCCTTGAATCGAAATAAATAATTTACAGAAAGTTAAATTTACATCATCCTTGATCATCTGTAACGGTTTAAAATGTAATAAATGTATTTTGAACCGATCTTAGTTATATACTCATAATTTAGGGTTCACCTGTAAGGATGCTTTCTTTCAGCAAAACACATTTTCAATACGACCCTCTTACTTTTATAAATCATTTTTTCTATGTTATAACATTATTAATGTTGTTTTACAAATTGGTATTATTTTTCAAAATGTTTACGTATCTCGATATTTTTTTAAACAAATAAATTATTAACAACAATTTAAATAAATCTACAATGCAAGATCATGTTACTCTTAAAGCAAATACATTAAATAATAATTCATAAATAAAAATTAAAAAAAAAAGTCACAAAGGAAAGTGCTTCTCTGTGTTCCAGGTCATTTCTGTTCTGCCCATGAAGCTGAAAGCAACCAAATAAAAATAACATAAAAACGAAAAATTAAATAAATAATAACAAAAAAAATTATAGTAATAACATTCTAGCAAACGAAGAAATATATCATTAAAAATATAGTTAAATGCGATGTGAATTTATAATGGATGAAACATATAGTTTGTCGACGGTACGTGTAGTTTAAAACGTTGCTCATCAGTCGCAATCTTATTTATTGCCACAGCAACAGGCCCTTTGACCACTCGCCACCAAAAATATTTAAGATATATTACTATCTCTATATTTCTTACGACATTATGGATCGTTTAATTACAGGTGTATGTATAAAAAATTCGTAAGCAATCTCGTGATCCTTCATAAAGTCAGATGTCATATAAGCATAGTTTATATGGAAACCGCAGATTAAAACAGACTTAATAAAAACAAAAATTTTGCAACTATTACTCATTTAAATAAATAATAAAGTATAAATATAAACGTATAAAATATTTTGAAGATTGCTAGGTTTTTCACATGGGGTTCAATATAAGCCCATGCCTTTATTCAGAATTTATTATACTTATATTATGTATAATAAAGTCTCGGCCCCGAGTCTACTATCAAATTGACAGTTTATCGCAATCGAATCAAAAGCTAATCGTTGCTGTTCAGCTGAGTCTACAAAAAAAACGGACCAGTTGCGGTTCGTTCTAACTTGGATCGGAACACAATCGAAATCGTATCGTAGCCGATAGAAATAAGCAGAATTGTTCCCCACTTACTATTAAGCTGAGGTTATTTTTTGTGGCTTAGAATCGGGAACGTATCATTACTATTGTGTTTGTAGAATTGGCCCCTGTACTGTGCATATAAATATATTCAAATATACCTTACCCATTGTTTGTTTCTTGGAAACCAGAACCGCCGCCGTGAATCACCTAAAAAAAATAAAAAAACATAAATAAATATATAAAACGAAATAACCCACTCTCATATCGAACATCAAATATGGTCATACGAGACAACGATAATGTTCTGATCGAACTACAGATATGACGGCAAATCTCAATGGCAAGCTAACTAACCAACTGCGAGATTATGGTGTACGAGTCCAAGGACGAGGGACTGGGTAGAGATATATTTGCAAAACCCAACATCAGAATACCCGAGGAAACGTATATAAAGATACCAGTGTCGTAAACGAGCACAGTATTTTAAAATCTGGTAAAGTAAATACGCCCATTGATTCGTACCGGGAAGCTTTAGAACATGACACAAGTGACGTTTATTAGTACGTAATCAAAATATACAATAGCCATCGGCAGTGTATCAATGATGGTAGGCATCATAATGTCTGTCTATTAAAAACTAATTACAGTGTTTTATTAACTTTATCAGAGTCGGATTTAAAGGCCCTGGGGCCAGAGAGAAGTAGACCCTTATAATTATATTATGAATTAATTAGAATATTTTAATTTCAATCAAAAGCTATAATTTAATTACTTGTATCGGTAACTTCCAAAACAGTAATTGGTAACATTATTATAATTTGACTATATCTAGATATTTGATAACTCGTCGGAATCTCTGCCCTGGGACCTACACATGACAGGGCTCATATGAAGGTCCCAGGGCAGTTGCCCCGGGCGCCCTCCCTTAAATCCGGCCCTGAACTTTATAATTAAATTTAATGATAAATCATTGGAGCGAGTTCTGTTCCCAGAAAGTGTTAACATCATAGATTTAGCTAAATCTTGTCAGTTATCGAATAGATTAGTAGATAAGACAACCTAATAGACCAATTTCAAATCAAAAAACTATCTCGTTTTTGCTTGTATGGTTACCGTCTTGAAAGACTGGTCGTGGTCTTGATGTCAATTGTGGCTCGCTTGATTATTCTTCTCCACTCGAAGGCTGCTTCTCCTCCACGCTCGTGTCATTACATGGACGGAGCAGATAAAATTCTCAATGAAAATCCGATTGCGTTTATTTCCATTGTGAATTCTATCGGATCCATTCATCATATGAGTACTCTGCTGTCCACTGGTGTTTTTGAATGTCCTTGCACCATGATTTTATCTAACACTAGGACGCTTCAAAAAATTAGTCAACATAAGTTTATTTTTATTATTATTACTTATAATTGGGATAATTATTGGCGCTTTAAGAAAAATTAAGTATTCCTCACGTCGCTAATGCGCCTCCATCCTTGGAACTATGACTAAGAATATGATGATTAGGTGGTACCTATCCAGAAAGGCTTAGATAGAGGGGCTTTATGCAAGTTGGAGATAAATATAGACAGAGAGAGAGAGAAAATGAGAAGAAGTTTATGATATTTTTCTGCAGAGTATGAACAAATTCAATCAAGTCACTATGCCTATAGAGATTTCGTTTTATTGCTATTTAAATAAAATTATTATTTATGAAATAAATGTGTTTTACCATATAATTTGTACTTTTTGTTACTTGCAATATATAGGTCATCTATATGAACAAGAAATAGAAAGATCCCAAAAATTGATCCCTGCGGGCACCATATTTGGAATTATTAATTACTCGCGGTGTAATGTTCCGCATGGAACATAAAAGAAATGTTTTTTTTTTACTTGTCATTAGTCCCTTAGAACCTCAAAAATGATCAAATTGATTGAAAAAAAATGAAAAATTAAGCAATCGGAATATATGTACGATATTGAAGTGAGTCCAGGTTTTGGTTATCGTATGATAACATTTATTTACGATTTTACGGAATTTTACAGAAATTTACGGAAAGTAGTTATGCGTGGTTTCCGATTCTAAATAGTAGTGAAGAAGTAAAATATATACAGCACGAAAAACCGATTGTTCCATTTATTGAAAAAGTCTGTGGAATCAACCATTGAATTGCGTTAAACTATTACATTTCCATGTGATAACTTGGAAATGATTTTCACGAGTTTTAATTGGACTTCACAGTTGTCTTTTAGTCAATCATTTATTCAATAAACTGCTTTGTAAACTAATAAAATAAATCGTTATTTTATATTTTTCTTAAAAACATATCCCAAAAAACAATTTTTATCGTCTCCTAAAGCGGCCTAGCACCTTATAATAACATAAAATGCATATCATAGAAAGTTCTTAAATGGGTGACATTTAAATATGGCTCCCAAACATTTTCTGAAAAGTCGAGCGCATCAATGTTCCTGATAATTTGGTCATAGATCATGTAGATGGTTTATGGCTCCACTTCAATCCATATAACAATACTTTGTAGTTTGTACGAAGACCATAAAAGAAATCAAATACTCACTGTAGCGATAGCTGAGACCGGCTTGTGAGCTGCGAAGCGCCCGACGGCCGGTGTTGCCACCGGAGTTGTGTGTCCCGACTTATTGCTGCAAAGGATATAAGTGTCGTTTAATAAATAATTCTTAGACCGTACAAGTTACTTTGAAACATTTCGATCGATAAAAAACATATTATGTGTTTTAAAACAATACATTAGTATTGAATATGTGAAAATTTATCTACTTCTGTGGCACTATCAACAAATAAATTCACGTTAATTTTGATATTTATCACTTCAATCATTTTATTTTCAGTTTATTGAAACATCTTAGAAATTGTTATTATATTATTTCAAATTAAATTTGTAGCACGTAACAATACTGTTATTCCATTAAAATTAAAATATAAAATAATAGTATAAGTATAATTTCATTTGAAATATATTAACTATATATGTATTTCTATAAACAAATTGAGATGAAGATAGTTACCGATCTCTTTAGCACTTAATGGCCTCAACAAGACGTTTTTTTATGTAACACCCACTTTTTGGTGAGATGTTTAAAAATATTTTCTATTACGGCTAACATGATATGTTATTCACCTAATTAGTATAAACTTTTCTTTTCGGAATTATTTTATGTTATAAAATAATAATTTGATATTTTAGTAAAAATAAATAATTAAAACATTGAATTGTAGAAATAGATAGATTTAGTAGAAGTAGATTCTAATATTCTAATATTATGATTTTTCGAAAAAGACACTTCGGAGTTTCGTTTGTTTTTTTTTTTATTAGCAATTTGACAACGGTACAAAGTATTTATTTAACGTGTAAAACTTTTTTTAAAATATACAATTAAAGTGGGCCTTACCTTTGTGTTTATATCGTCATCATTCCGTTCGCTATTGTACATCAAAAATCGACTGTTTTTGTGTTACGAGTAATCAACCTTTTAAGTTATTACAATGTTTTTAGATGACGTAAAAAAGCTTCAAAACTTACGAAACATTTTTTATTGTGACGCTTTCAAATTATGCCTCGTAAATGATTCTTCCTTGCATAATTGAAATGAGTCGTTTCTTAAATATAGTAGTATTATAAGTTATTTTAAATGAACAGACGAAACTATGCGAAGCTTTGCGGACATTTTGAGAGATCGTGACTCACGAGTACGAGTTCGTACGGGGTACGAAGAGAATGTTATAAGTTACTGGATAGGCTACACGCGTGAAGCCCGCTCTAATCGTTACCAATTGTATACCGAATTTAAGTATAAATATATATTATCTTTGTTATCGATTCGTCGGATTTACTTACGATATGACGGATATTTTTTTCCAAAGAAATGGAATGGAAATATTAGTTAGTTCCATACATATATACGATTGGGATAGTCGCCAACAAAAAACAATATACATTTGTGAATTTACCTCACTTGTTGCACACCGGCAAAGAATTGCGGGGAAACCGCAAAATTGTTCTTTTGGTGCATTAAACGTTCGATACCGTAGTTCTTGCGCAGAAATTGCTCCATTTTTGGCGAGGGACCGTCTATTGCAAGTTTTTCGGCAGATGTGTTCATATCCTATAATCAATCATTTAATAACATACATTATTATTATAGATGGCGAGCAATGAATTTCAGATTTATGTCATTAATTATGAGTTACCCTTTGCTATATAGGTACTATTGATATAAATACTTTGTGTTCTCGACAACATTAGTCACTATAGTAACTAGAATGTTCGACATGGGTTACTAAGCAAAAACAAATTTAAAAAAAGTAGGCTCCAAAGCTATTAGGTAGTTTTAGAAGGTTTTAAATAACAATTGAAATCGTATTAATAAAAAAAAAAAGTTAAACATACTGTTAGCATGTGATCAAAGAGAATCTTTCCGTAACCGTGTCTCTGTCGATCTGGTAACACGTAGAAATCGAGCACACAGAGAGGTTCCACCTCGCAAACCTTGTCACGTTCGTCGAAAAGGAATAAATGCTTCTGGCCAACTTTTAGTAATCCTATTACGTCACCATTCCCCCTGCGAACAAATGCGTTGTATTGTATTTACATTTCTTATAAGATAGTCCAGTGTTTTATACATTTATTTTTTAAAATAAATCTGTGGCCTGCTTTTAAAAGAAACAATGAACGGATGTTGGTTTTTTTATAAAAAATCTTGTAGATATCGATAATTTTAAGTTTATTCCGTTTTAGCACAAATAAATTGATATTTTTTTAAATGATCGGCAATGGTAAATAGTATTTAATATTTTACTCAAAAATCTATTTAGGCCCTTTTATCGGTAGCTCTCGGTAATAAAATATATTTAGTATGTAATTGAGTTAGAAATTAACAGATAATAATTATATATAAATATATAGCATTAAGATAGACTGATAGCGCTCAGTGAATATTTGCACAATTATTTATAAAAATAAATAATTGTTATAATCTTGTCGACGTCTTACCAGTTATAAGGTCTACTAAATAACTGTTTAACGTGGCTATAAATTACTTGCATGTTATTCGCCAATTAGTATAATGTGTCAAATGACGCAAGCGTTTTTTATAAAAGAAACTTTGTATTTCGCCTCATATTATTACAATTCTTATACAACGATCGAACGATTGGTACCAATTGGTTTTTTAATTCAATAAAAAAAAATTATGGATGTTTTCAGTGTACATATGCAAACAATTTGCTAGCGGGTATAACAAAAAAAAAAATGGAAACATTCACAATGTTTACAAACTGTTTACTTGAGAGAGCATTTTAATATTAAAATTTCGTTATGCTGGATGACTATGGCGTAAAAAAGTTATGTCTGAGTCACAGCTCAAAGAACATCAAGTATGCGGGACCATAGACTTGGTTACGCTTGAAAAAAGTGTGACAAAAATGTTCACAAAAAACTTTTTTTGACATTCTACATTCAAATATATACATTTTAATATTAATTGTACTGTATAATTATGACCTTCGCGTCGTTTTACTTCGTTACGTTACACTTTATTATTAAAGTGAAAGCATGTTTGTTCAGATGTCCTTCATATTCATACAAAAGGGCGGATTATTTACAATGAAATAATTGAATGATTTCGTGAAATAATACATAATAAAGAAATAGAATATTTTTAGTCAATATTTGAAAACAAATGCAAAGCGGGGTGTAGCAACTAGTTTTATATAAAAGAAAGTCTCGAAAACGGTACTATTTATTAACATAACATTTCGAGAGTTAACGGTCTAGTTTTAAAAATATATTTAAATATTTTTTAATTGTAATAACAGTTATAATATAATAATTAATATTTTGAAAAAAATATATCAAATATAATCGCAATTATAAGCTTATTTTGGTAGAAGATAATATCATTCGCATTGCATATTATTTTGCTTATTAAAATATTTTACTCATATAATATGTACTCATAACAAGCGAGCGTACACAAGTATTTATTTTCTTTGTAAATATATATGTAATAAACAACTATGTGTTCAAGGTGTTTGAAAGCGAACATAATTTCTTTATCGCAAGTTTGGGGCGTAAGTAAGTAGCTGTCGAAATACCAAAAATCGAAACGAGACATGCAATCTATTGTGTTGATTACCCGCAATGCGGATATCGATGCGGTTATCAAACGTCTTCGACGCGACTTACCTATATTTAATAAATCATTTTCTCAAATAATAAATTCAATAAATAATATATTGTGTTCTGAATAATATAGAGAAACATAACGAACTATCGATTGAAATTTTATAGCTTTTATGTTCATATGAAAGAATTAGGATCGGAATAAGGAATGTTAGTATCGATTCAGATTGATGTTTTCTTTTTAAGTTACTATATTAAAGGAAAAATTACATTATTATGTCTTATATTTTCTTTATGGGATAGGTTGGCGGACGAGCATATGAGCCATCTTATCGTAAGTGGTCACCACCACCCAAAGACAATGGCGCTGTAAGAAATATTAACCATTCCTTACATCGCAAATGCGCCACCAATCTTGGGAACTAAGATATTATGTCCCTTGTGTCTGTAGTTACACTGGTTCAAACCGGAACATAACAATACTGAGTACTGTTGTTTGGCGGTGGAATATCTGATGAGTGGACGGTGTCACCTAAACGGGCTTGTACAAAGCACTACCACCAAGTAACTTATATAATTCATTATAAATGATCGAAAGCTTGACCCATTACATCATTTACGGTTTATGGTTTAAGACATTTATTTCTCAGAAAGAATACAATTCAATTAATATGAGAAATATAAGTAAATCACTAAACTAGATATATATATATATATATATATATGTATGCATTGTAAATGTTAAAGGGTTACGTAAGCCAGTGTAACCACAGGTCAAAAGGATATAACATCTTCGTTCCCAAGTTGGTGGTGCATCAGTGAGCAATGATTAATATTTCTTATAGTACCAACCTCTAAAGGCAGTGGTGACCACTTATAGTCAGGTGTCTATGAGAAAAAATATTATATATATATATCATTATATAGATAGATTATGATTTATGACTATTTATTACTTATTAAATATTATATTCAAAGTCATTATGCTGTTTAGGGATGCTGCTGTTTTGCAGAACTTAGCGACATACAATCTATTATTTATCAAAGAACATACTAATAATATTACAAAATAATTTCATAAATTAATAGTTGTTGAAGAACCATAACTAAAAGATTGTTATTCATATGGCTAAACACGATGATTCTAGCATAGCATGCTTTATAAATACTAATCTTGCTATCTATTATAATATATATTTATGCATTCATTAAACAAGATTAATAATTAAATGTTGTTCATACAAAACTAAAAATAAAATGTTCAACATACCCTTTGGCATTGAAATCTTTCAGCAAATATAAGATGTGTGTTGGTGAGTTACGCAGTTTATAGGCTGTTGTAATCACTTTGTTTAGCCCTTGAGCTTGTGCAGACTGTTCACCGAGGAAGTTGATCAATTTGGACAGACTGTCTTGCATCAACCTAAAACAAAGGTAGTTTTTAACATCACATTAAAACTCTGTCATATTGTTAACACATTTTGTATTGTTTAATTTTAATGAATATATATTATATAGAGAATAAGGAAAATTATGTCTCCAGCTTATTTATATGATAAGTTATTTTATTTTGGTTAAAATCAGTTTAATCATTAATAGGTCAAATTAAATAGAAAATTCAAAGGTCTTGAGTAGAATTGATGCCCTTTCAAGGTTTCCTATGATGCTCAACAACAGTTAATTTATTGTAATAAGTTATCAGACTAGTTCTTAGTGATCACAGTGACTCCTGGATGTTAGTAATAAGTAATATGATATTATCAATGGAAGAAATAAATAATCCACAGAAAATATTATATATTAGATGTAATTACATGGTTAAAACTAAATTTATTATTACATCTTGAGACCAATAAGTACAAACAAATGATACAATAAATCAACATTTTTTCTTATTAAATTAATATTATTTAAATTCAAATAGTAATAATTCGTTTAACATTACACATTAAAGAACAAAATAAATTTGGGTATAAAATATAATAATTACAATTAATTTACTATCTATAGAAAATATATACATACAAATGCATTTATATTTTTTCTTCTTTGAAACAAAATGTAATTCACTTTGATTTAACAAACAAAGCAGTTTTTCTATACATGGATGAAATATTGTTGACCTTTAAGCAGGCATCACCATAAGATCTAACTCAAAGCCTAGTAAGGATTTAAGATATAAAAAGTTTAAGAAAATAACCTTGAGTAGGCGTGTCCCTATTAAATAGATTAAGATGAAATCCTAATTAAATATACTAGAAATAGTACATGAAATAACAATAAGTTAAGTTAATCAAGATGATTTATTGAATTAAGGATTTTTTTTTCATACCTCACACTTCGTACATCTCCCTGAAATCCGGGCGGGATCAATGTGTAATTTAATTTTGTAATTTTATCAGTTAGGATCTCATTGACGGGAGCTATCCACTCCATTTTTTTTAATTGTATGAGAAACTTTTGATATAATTTAGAAAATTGTATATTAATGAATACTTTAATAAAAATATAAGAAATTTTTGATCATCACTTTTGTTAGATCGTGGTAAGCGAATAGCGAATACGAATAGTGATTAGTGACAGAGCTGCCAACTTACAGAATATTTTATCCCAATTTACATTTTTACCTATATATGATTGAAGAAAGGATTAATGTTGAACCTTTTATTCACAAATAAGAAAATGCGAAATACAAATATTAATTTTTCATTTAATATCTATTAAAGGCAATTTAAAATTGTCATGGAATTATTATTTGCTAATGATTTCATACATACAATCTAATAAAAAAAGTGATACCATATAAAAAAATAATAAAATAGGAAACAAATGACTAAGGTAGTGTTAATTATTCAATTAATGATACCTTTAATTGGAAACAATTATTTTTAATGTAAATAGTTTTTTATACTTAAATAACAAAAGTTTTATTTAAGTTTTATAAAAGCTTATTTTATTTTTATATGGTTAACAATTTATTTTATAGATATCTTCTTATTTATCATAGTATAATAAAATATTAACAAAATTAAAGAGTATGCTAGATGTTTCTTTGTTTTAAGCCGTATTAATAAAACAATAACTATATATATTTTAAATATATTTTATTTTCGTGAAAAACTTTATTTATATAAGAATTATTAACATTAATGCCTTAACTATATATCTATGCACCTAAATTAAAAAGAGACGAAATCATACTTTCTAAGTCAGTTATAACTGATTTAAAAAGTATTAATTATAAATTATGAATGTATTATTTATTAAAAAGTATTAAAAATGTTTAATTAATGTTAATGTTCTGTAGATAGAGTTTGTTTGCGTTTATTACAAACCTAAATTTAGGTTTTCCAAGGCTAGCAAAAATATAATGATTTTATAACTAATTTCATTTCGTTTGTAATTTTAAATAAATAAATAAAATAGACTTAATGCTTAAATATCATTAAATTATATAATTTCAGCAAAAAATAATTTACTGGTGATCTGATTAATTTTAGTTGGTTTTAGTGCTTATGTTCTTGAATTTATAATAAGAGGTAGTCATTTGCCAAATGCCTAGTGTTCTAAGTAAATTATCTATCCATTGCCTAAAAGTCACAATGCATACGATATTGAAGTCTTAACTAAAATTATCAACTACTAGATTCCAAAAAATATGAATATATATTTTTTTATAGTTATTATTAATTCCCAGTCTATATTAGTCGCACTTTACATATCATTTTGTACGAAAATAAATAAGTACTTACCTGTATATATTTTAAGTGATTATCGAGGGAATTTATTAGGGTATTTCATACAATTAAAACACTACACTAGCTATCTTACGTGGGTCGACTTCTTATCAGCTCCCAAGAAAAGAATTCATTGAGCATAATTTTTATAGTTTAAAACTTTCTTTGTATTTAGGATAATAATAATCTGTCCTATCAGTAGCAGCTTTTCAAACTTTTTTAACTTAAAACGTCTATGAGTTTTGCTAAATGGTTTGGTTAATTCATTTGAAAAATGTTACAGCCGCCTGAAAGCTGGTAAAGAAGTAAGGCTTGATTCCGAACCTCATAGAAAAATTGGTGCCGACGATATTCGAAGTAATAGGCGCGTCCTCTAATTACGCGAAATTCACTAATGTAACATTGTAGATGTGTAAATCTGTGATGAGTAAATCATAGTTCTGCAAGAAGTATTGCGATTCCTTACTCATTTACAAAGTTACGCATGTGAAATTTTGTTCTAATAGGTCGTTAAATATTTGGACATTTAACATTTGTTCATTGATGCAAATAAAATAGCAGTAGAGATTATTATTTGGTCGTTAAATACTTATTTTTATAATAGTATCATTTGTCTTTAATTTGGAATAAGACACGAATATTTGGATCGTTTCTTCGCTTCAAATTTTTCCACAGCGGTGCGGTTCTTAACATTGTATCTCGCATATGAGACGGGGTAAGCGTATCAACGCATGTAGCCTCTCACACTTAGGTCCTCGTTCCCAGTAAACCAATGTCAGTCCATCAGGTCTCTTACCATCATCACGACTAATTATATGGGGCTCAGTAAGAGCAGAAACGGCGATGGTGGCAAGAGCCCTTTTATTGTATCAAACTCGTCATTAAATAAAATGTAAACAAATCATTTTCCTACCTGGGTATAACTTGATATAAGCGATGTAATTATAGCAAACTGACTTGATTATCGGATTTAATTTCAATGCCTTTAATTTAGCGCAATTTCCAATGCGACACTGGAGCATAACGCGGCCTTAACATGCTGCAAGTTTTTCATTTGTCTTTAATATTGCTTTCATCTCAAACTTAAGTCTCATAAACATGTACACTAATTACCATTTGATCGTCTCTTTTTGTTATCTTAGATAAGGGAATCACAAAATAATACCTACCACTAGGAATTGCAATCCGGCGTAATTTTCAGTCCGGCCGGATTCGACCGGATTCCCATCGAGCCGGATCGGTTCAGATAAATACGATTTGATAAATCTGTCTAATGAGTGGCACAATTACAACAATAATGAGTTTGGATTATAATTAAAAAAAAATAGTTTTAACTACTTACGGTAAAAAAGAAAATTAGGTTTTTAGCGGTAATCCAAAATAAGGCACAGTCACACACGTTTGCAGTTACATATCGTTTTTAGTAGACAATCATTTGAAAAGCTTTACCACTTTTCGCACTTATTGAAGAAACTCATTGTATCTAAGAATTACTTCTGCCTTAGAAAGATAACGATGACGAGCATCAGTTATTGTAACTGTAACTTCTTGTTCATCATCATTCGTTGTGTCTTCGTCATCTGTATCTGATTCATTTGATGTTGTTGGCGTTGTTGCCAGGCGGTCATCTGCCTTCTCTTCATTATTTTTATAAATGAATGATGTGCGAAGCACAGCTGTTCATAACAATTCATAAGCTTACCTACTTTGACCATGACTCTTGCTCATGCCAATAATATCAGTTCAGTATCAAAACCGATTTTCTTTAAGTAGTGCTGATAGTATGTTCTGCAGTATACATTAATGATGTAATTTAATCAAGCCTAGATTAAAGAGTTTTAACAATTTAAAGTGTCTACTCATGCAACAGTTCTATCATTTTGCCGCAATTGCTAGCACCGGATTCGATCCCCGGATCCGGTATATTGGTACCGGATACGTATAATGATGCCAGATCCGCCGGATTACCGGATCCGTTTTTCCGGATTGCAATCCCTACCTACCACATCCACTACGAAATAGAGCTATTTGTAATGCCGTAAAAAAATACAGCTAATGAAGGACGAAGGTTCAACAAGGACAATTTCGAAAATATTGGAATAGCTCCGTTTCCAAATTAATAAGATCGTTGAAGTAGCATTGCATAAAGCTCTATGAGAAGAATTCAACATTGTTACATTGTTAAACGATAAATGGATTTACTTTTTGATTTGTATAGGTTACCTTTGATTATGCAAGTCTATCTATCGACTCCTCACTAGCACTAAAAAACCAATCTCATGTCAATAAACCAGGTAGGCCAAGGCCTGTATGCAAAGCAAACTATTTCGGTTATTTCTTTTAGTAATATCACATGTCCTAGGTCCCAAGACTCAGATTGTTATGTAAGACGTAGGTATAACCGGGAATAGACTTTTGTTTTATTACAACTGATACTAGTAAATATATTTATTGAGTAATATTTTTTGCTGACATTTATTTAATGTAATACTTTTTAAGTAAAATAAAATGTGCAAAAAATCAAGAGATTATATTCCAAATGAAAAAAAATGCTAACAAGACAATAATTGTTATCGGAAGTTGGAAAGATGAATAAAACTATCGAATACAACATCGAATCATTTAATGTATTTACGTATTTTTTTCTAGATTTTTTAAATTTGTATTTTTTTGATAAGAATATTTAATATTGAATTGTATTGAATTTCAAAAACAGTATTGGATTAAAACTACACATTTAATAAAACATCAATGAAGGATTTTTAGTGATATTGATATATGAAAGTAAATATAATAAGTTATATTAGTGTAAGTTTTTAAAATATCTCAACTAAAACAGTTAATACCTTCTAAATCTCTACGAACACTACTTGAGTAAATACTACACAGTATTGACTAATAAATACTTATTATTATTAAAAAAATTCGACGTAGATGAAGAACAAATTCGTATAGATAATATTACTAATTTCTTGCATTTAATGCCTTATTAATAATATATACTGACAATAAATACCATTTTATCTCGAAGCGAATTAAAATGTAATAAATTATAATACAATATTTCTTTTATCTGTAAGAAACGCTATATAGTATATAATAGTATGTAGGTATATGTTATGAAACATAAAATGCTCGCAGATTAAAAATCGTAGCTAACAATTATATGATATTCATTACAATTGAGTTAGCATGATTTTATAATGTGAAAATTACATGTTGAAACATCGCTAAACAATTTATAATCGTATCCAAAGATAAGTCATGTAAATTTTCAAAAGAATACAAGTAAATTCTTTTTAATACATATATATATATATATATCTCAAGGTAGAATACTACCTCACGTACTCTGTTGTAAGGTTAATTTCTCAGTCTTACACTCATCTTCGAAAGCTTCTTCTAGCCACACCGTGTTAAAACGCAGTCTTTCTTCATTTAGACACCTAATTCCTTTTTAAATATATCTACGCCGAGTTGGAGACAATATAATTCCCAATATTTCGTTTCGTTGGGTAAGATGGATTAATACACATTATATACTGAAAGAAGTAGTTTGTATATAGACACCAAACAGCTACGACACGAAGATCTAACGGTAATAAAGATGACTCAGCTTTCATCTGTATGTTTAAATTCCCTTTGGGATCATGGACAAGGGATTAAGCCTGTAAAATAAAAGCATACACTTTATTTTCATATTCGTACATATTTTTTTAATTTACCATTACATTATTTACTACCAAAACAACATTGACAGTGATATTGGTCGAAGTAATTGCGTTTAAAAACGCAACGCGGCTCGAATTATATACTTAAAATTCACAATAGACGTATACCAATTATTCCAATCGAAGTAGGAGTAAAGATAATGCAAACTTAGATTTACATATTCCAAGCAAGTTGCTTATAGTTCTGTTGTAATATTACGCACTATAGATAGGCATCGACGAATATATATTTTAGATGTAATAGAGTAACACTTTTCCAATTTACTACCTATATCCACTCTAATTATATTTCTAAAATTTTGATAACAGGTTCACCGACATTCTTAAAACCTTTTTTTTGTTTATTTATTATATTATAGTTTATTTATTCATAATGAATATCATAGTATATTTAAGACCGAGACCAATTTCGTGTCAATTTGATATTGAAGTTGTTTAAATTGTTTGTACTACTTTTGACTACATTTTGAAATGCTTAAATTTTTCACGAATATGATTTCTGCTATTGTTCTTTAATTTCAAAAGATATATTCAAAACTTAATAAATCTTTTTAACGTGGCTTTTTACGACTGTATTGTATAAAGAATATATTTATTTAAATACCTTGTCTCCTCTTCACTCTCCGAATCTGATTCATCATATGGAATTGGCATTTTATCTGAAATCACATCAACATGATAAAAATAATTAAGTTTACGCAAAATGAGCTTTTTTATATCTCTTTAAGCAAAAGCCGTTTGTATTTTACGACATTAACGAATAAGTAATCTATCACACATATAATTATACATGGCAAGGAAGAAATCTTTTGACGAATTTTCTAAAAACACTAAAGAGGACGGCGTACTAAAGAGCGAAAAAAAAAATTAATAAAAAAAATAATTAAACATTTTTTTAATAATTCTAATTAAAAAAAAAAAATTAAAAATTCCCATATTTTATATTTTAAAATTAAGAGATCATTGCTTTCGTTTCATACAATTTGTTAATGTTTCCATAAAGTCACTGTTCAAAAAACTCTTGATTATTCTTTTATAAAACCCTATTGACTAATTTAGTTAAATTTAATCGAACTTTATATAATCTTAATAATACAACGGTACAATTTTAATAAAATGAGTAAGTTATTTCAGTACATTCAATTACTCCGATATGCCCAAAACTTCAATCAGGTGTGACACTTTAGTTGAAAGGTTAATCTGCCAGTGTTATGAATTTGTACATATACTAATAAAGACCAACAAGACTATTCGAGAAATCCGTATTCTGATTAAAAAAATAAAATAGTAAGTATACTAAATGAGTCTTCACTCAAGAATCAATTAAATTAACAAAAACAGCAAACAAAAGACGAACTTTAAATTATTTATGCCTTGCATATTCCATTGTGCAACATAATTTCATTTGTGAATTGAATTGTGATATCCTGTAGTAACCTCTATTATGTAAATTCGTCAAAAAATTGGGCCTTACCAACAAACAAAATTTGTTATTTTTATTATGTTTGTAATTTTATTTGCGTAAAAATATTCACATGCAGGTATTTTTTATTATTGTGCAAGATTAAATCACAAATATCCGGGAAGAATACACACATTCCAGACATAGGTTTCTACGAACAACATCGATCAATAAACATACAGTTTTAAATCTTTAGATGAGATAGATAGATGATTACAACAATAAATGTATGGGTGCACATTAAATTAAATAATACAAGAATCGCATTAACAAAGCATGATAATGAACGAATCGTTGATGTAAACGAACAAGACAGATGTGCTGTTCAACATATCTTCATATTATAATTCCATCGCTTTGCCATTTAAATTTATCAGTAATTTTGCAATTTCTTTTGTCTTAATTTTCAAGCCTAGGAATTTATATGATCCATATATTTTCTTTAAAATAGTTTTCAAAAAGCAATAAAAATGTACAAAGAGAAATAAAAATAAACATCACGTAACACTATTATGTATTCTGTGACGTAACTTAAAAATCAATACATGCGCAATGGAAACTGTTGAAACTATCTTACCGAATGATAAAAATATAAATTTATCAGTAATTTTTCTATGTTTTAAGCTCATAACGATTCGATTTAGTTCCTCGCTAGTTCTAAATTTAACGATGGCTTTGAAATCTCCTTCCATGGCAAGCCTGTCTGATAAAGTTCTACTTCTTAGACATTTCACTCCATACTATAAATTGTACAAAAAATTTAGTTTAGAACCCAGAATTCCATTTTTTTCTTTGTTTAAACAAATTCATTAAATATGAAATGCATTTGGTGAAGTTATAAGAAATTGTGCTCTTTCCGACCATTCAAATAAATATACTTGTGCTTCTAGCGCAATTATTGATTTCAGGGACCATTTTGGGGCAGCTTTAATTATAAAATTATTGTTTTTACATTGGAACACCTAATGTATACTTTACGTAAGCAAATCGATTTTAAATGGATCAGATATAATATTTGTGCTTGCGATATATCTTAGAATTTTAAAGAAATAGTTCTATAGAACACTTACTACTTTTAAAAGAAAGCTCTTCGTATTTTCGTAGCTCCAACCTCCTTCCACAGAGGACAAAAAAAGCCATGACCCAATTGTTGATTTTTCTTTCCTCTGGAATCTTGGCCGTGGTGCGATGGTATCAGCAAAGATATTCTCAGCGCTGCTGTTGAGACTGATGTTGCTGCTATTTGACGAGTCATCATCGACATCAAATATGTTATAATCCTGAGCAGCTGTTGCTAAGCGTTGGAGTTTTAAATAACCCCTTATCCTCATTTCACACTCCACAATCAGAGACTGTATATTTTTAGCAAAACAATGGTCTTTGCTTGCGTCTACCTTGGATCGTCTCGCTCTACCAGCTCTATCAAGAGAAGATGCTCTTCTTACCAAGTTCGACTTCTTCGGAACATCCGTATCCATTGCTTCCGCTGCAAAGCTTGCGTTACTCCCACTTGGCTGATCCTTGAAAAATATTGGCTCGATATTAATATTTAATGTATAAAACGGTAATTTAATCACTATGTAAAAAATACTATTAATAACGCACCATAATTGCCTTTTATTGTGTGCTACCACTTCTTTTTAGAAAACTATTCTTACACAGCGAAACTAAAAACTCGACTCGAGTCTCGGGATGCAAAATCAATACTCGCGAAAGCAGCATTTCCACGCATGTCATTCTTTTGTGAAGAGTAATAGATACAACAATGTTACCATACTTATATGAACAAATATTACGTAATTATATTTTTACTCGAAAATTTTATATTACTCATGTATAGTATATTTTTTGGATTTAACCAAAATCTCCCTCATTTACATTAATAAAACATATTTAATAGAACGGGGATCGGATAAATAGATACATTTTAACGTACCTATAATTATATTATAATCCACATAAGCTTAATGTTAATGTTTTTGTCTTAACTGGTAATTTTCATAAATAAAGAAAATTAACTTAACCTGACGCTGAAATTATATAACAAAAAGAAAAAATAACAAAGCTTTTAATTATATATATTCACTACATGGTGGTAAGGCGTTGTGCAAGCCAGGGTACCTCCACATAGCAATACTTAGTATTGTTGTGTTTGATAATCTGGCTAACTCACCCGAGTTAACCAGATTAATTACAGGCACAAATGCCATATGATCTCTGTTTTCAAGATTAGTAGCGTATTGACGATGTAAGGCGATTGGTGACCATCAGGTGGCTCATTTGCACTCACATATATAACAAAATAAATAAAAGCGGTTTCGCCAGCGTGGAATTCGTTTTATGATTTTTTTATAATGACTGAATAAAGCAATATGAAATTATTAATATATTAATTGTATAGGTACATATACCCTAAGACAGCACACAAAATTACGATCCCCACCGCAACCCGCATTGGGCCAGCGATGTGGTTAATGGGCCTTACTCAAGGGTTTAAGTTTGAATACTTAGAGGTTTCTGAGAGACTACTGGCATTAATATTATTTTATTAATTAGTTATTGTTGCGAATGTGACAGTTAAATTGTTTTATCTTTGTTATAATAAATATTTTAAGTACAGTACAAAATATGTTTTTTTATTGTACAACAGACCCTTGGGGGGAAAGCGGGAATGTGGGATACCACTAAAACCACTGCGATGGCCGTCTTCGGCAGGGATTGGAAAGGCTGCGGGATCGTGTCGATATAACGCATCCGCGGCCCCTCCCCTGCCGTGCTCCGGTCGTGGCTCGACGGAGCTCTCCTCAGGGGGCGACGGCGATGTCGCCCCCGGCATTCCTCGCTAGTGTGTATGGCGGCTGCTGTCCTCCTCAAGACAGTCTAAAATAGGAAACGTGAGGCCCCCACCTCACGTGTCCACGGTCCCAGGCTCGCGTCCTATCTTTTAAGCCCCGGGCGTCTGTGGGGCTGTAAAATAACGTAACATGCATTTGGAGATTAATTTCTATGTAAGAAACAATCTACAAACAAACGCATATGTTTATATTGCTTGGATTTAGAAGACCGTGACTATAATAGTACAATGTCTGTGGAACCATGCATGGGAATCGAACCCGTAAGCGTCGATCACTGACGGTGTCGCACATGGAGATCGTCCTATGGCAAATAAAATGAAATGCAGAAGTGTTTAATACTTTATTATATCTTTAAACATGTTTTACATTTATTTATTAAATATTTTAAATAATTTTATCCTGACCCTGAATACATATCCATTTTCATCACTTTCCATAACCTTAACAATATAAATGTTCAACATTTATATCGTGACTAAACATGAATACATTAATTAATAATGATTACATTTTTGTTTAAAATTATTATTATATTGTTTATGTATAAACATCAATTAAATACTTACATTCATTCACTAATCAATATTTAGCATTATTTAGCAAATAATACATGTACTGTTAAACAAAAAACCAATAATAATGACTGATATACACAATATGAAAGAAAAAATATCACAGAAAAGTTAATAATATAAGTAACAATAAGGATTGTCCCAGCTTCGATCATTGAGGTTATCTTTGATTGGATAGACCTAAAAAAGCATGGGATTACTTGGCGAATATCATAGTTAATAGAGATTTAATAATAAATGACTAACATCTACTGTGTATATAAGAATAACTTCTGAATATCTCGGTACAATCTTTCGAAACGTAGCTTTAAATGTAATTGACACGTCGTACACCATTCCTAGATTTTGTAACATAATATCTCATATTAAATGTATATAAAATATTATTTTCCAAAAAAAAGTCCTACTTTTAATGTCTCAATGACGGCATGAATCTGAAAAAGCTTGCTGGGATAAAATAACTTTTGCCATGAAAAATATAAACATAATACATAGCCTATTCCAATTAGAAGAGATTAAAAGACAAATAAACAACACTTGACCTCGAATCGATGCGATATGATTGGTCGAACTTGAATGTAATCTATGATATTCATTGTATATTATATACACAAGCCGTTATTGTAAGTAAAATTAAATTGTATATAAGTATTTAAGAGGAAAAGTGCCCGATAATCTAAGTATATATTACTAAATAAATACTAGTAGTGTACAATATATCTGAGCTATTATCAAATTGAATGGGATACTTAAATTTAGGGTTTGTTCATTTTTAGTCTCTCTTCCATTGGAATAGGTTATAGAATAATATATTCCGCAGCAGCATCAAATATATTTACCGAAAGGAAATTGACATACGAGATATGAATGTTGACAAAAATAATATATAAGCAGCAATAAAATGTTACATAATAGTTTGATTGTTTTATATATGTATATTTTATAATATGATTCAAAAGGCTAACAATAATACGTCCTTTTGAATTATTTTTACATTTATTATTTATTCTAGACCCGTGTACTTCAGGGTTACTTAAACTAGCGTCGTTTTTCACCGACAATGACACAGATAAAAAATATAAGAACAATTTTATATAATGTTGAAATTATTCTGCGATGACTGGTGAAATTCTCTTGATTGATGATTAATCCTCTTTTCTTCGCTATGCAATGTGTTCAGTAAAGTACCGCATATCCAGTTTGTACTTTATTGTTCTAAATGATATCCTTAGTAGAGATATTTTGAATCCTCGCTGATGTGTTACCGAATAGCATAGTCATGTTAAGAATTATAATTCAAATTATAATAAAAAATTTAAGTTTCTTTAGATATCGGGACCAAGTATCCGGATCTGTAATATAAAAGCGTAAATTAAATTTTCTCACATAAGGTTTTCTTTGAAACGATACTCATGATTTGATATTTTGTTTTATAAATTAATTGTTAAAAGGTGTTGAAATTTTAAAATGAAAACTAATTGTTGAAACTAATTGTTGTTGTGTTGTATAAATAAACATACCGCGCGTCGTCTGAATCTGATTCGGAAAATTCATGTGAAACTGGCCTTTTATCTGAAAGTATATAAAATATCACATGAAATAGAATAAAAAAGTATCCTTTTATTTTACTGTTACAATAGCTATGTTTATTTTTCGATCTAAAGGAAATACATTTATCAATATTTTTTTCTTGAACATACAAAACTATTGCTCAAAATGTTTGTAAGCATCACATCAAATAATTAAGTGCGAATTTTTTAATGTTTTATTCATCCACTACGTTACATTAAAATTTAACAACGCCAATTTTATTAAATATTACCAACGAAAAATATTCGTATTTAAGTTAAAACTATATTTCAACAACATAACATGGATTTAAATAGATTCATAACGCGATAATTGCAATAACATAGCAACAGAAAACAACTGTATGTTTGTTGAAAACAAAAAAGCAGAATTTACAGATCAACAAATAAAGGATAAACAATTCACCTCATTCATTTCATTCGCAATTTGCAATTATTTGTATTCGCTAATATATAAATAAGAATACTAAGAGCATCAAGGATAACTTAAATTAAAACACATATCACGTAGCTTAACAACGCATGCGCAATCAACAACTATGTGGACTATCTTACCGAATGATAAAAATAAAAATTTGTCATGTATTTGGCTTTCTCTTAAGCTCATAACTACTTGCTTTAGTTCTTCTCTATTTTCAAATTTAACGATAGCTTTGAACACTCCTGCCATCGCAAGCCTTTCCGGAGTTGTCCTACTTCGCGTACATTTTACTCCGTACTATAAAGTAAGCAAAAAGTTAAGCTTTTTTATTATCAATCAAGAAATTACATCTAAAAAACATTTTGGGATACTATGCTATTTTTCTGTTCTCTAATTTATGTGTTATTATTTATTGTGGATTTGTGTGTGTTTAGGTACATACTGTCAGCTATGTAAAAATAAGTAAGATGTATTGTACATAATATGGTTTTGATTTTACTGTATATATTAAAATGTAAGAAAATCAACAAGGCGGGTTGTCAAATACATTATAATTGTAAGGTTAAACATTTCAAAAGAACTGTGTGAATAGATTAGTTCGCAGTTCGTAGTTCGTTTGGCGAAATAAATTAAAGGTAAGACTATTGTATTGATTATAATATTCAATGTATTATGTTAAAATGTGATTTGTAAAATTAATTGTATTCCGTGATGTGTTTTGTTAAAAAAGAGTTGAAATGTTAACAATATTAATTGTTTTAACGCATAGGCACATGATCAAAGCTCATCACTATGTTCGCGCACTAAATCTGCAATTGCTCTACTGGAGACGGTACGAGAACACACTGCAGTTCGTTTAGTAGTCGTACTAAAACCATCACCACGTGGATCGATCACCACGGAACATGCAATTCAAGAGCATTAATGTCGGGTCAAAACAGTTAGAGCAGTTTTATGAGCTAGTGGAATGCTAGGGGGTCGCAAACATAGTGTCATATATCTAAATGTATTGTAGAATATCTCTTGTATTCTATACTGATTTGTCAATAATCAAAGTATCATAAAATAATTGCTATAAGCGTAATACTTACTTCGTTTAAAAGAAAATTCTTTACGGTGCTGTAGTTCCAACCTCCAGTTATAAATGAGAGGATGAGCCACGATCCGAATGTTCGTTTTTCTATATTCTTGCTGCGGCCAAAGGTCCTCTGTTTCGTACAGTTATCCAAATCTTGTGTTTTCGCCAGTAAAAGGTCATCCTCACTGCTAGAGAGGCTCGATTCTTCATCTAATTGGAAAATTTTATTCTTTTGGGCAGCTGCTGCCCGGCGCTCTGAGCGCTGTCTTTTCAGAAAATCTTTTATCAATACTTCGCTTTCTGATATTACAGTTCGCAGATTATTTCCGAAGTAGGATATGTCACTTGTTATTATCTCTAAGCCATATGTCATTTCAATACAATTGCGACATGGAATTCTGAATCGAGATATCGAGCCTGTCTCCGGATGATCAGTTTCCATCTCTTCCGGAAATAAGCTTACGTTGCTGCAACTTGGTTGACTCTTGAAAATAAAAAGCTTGTATTACATTATGTTATCTTATTCAGCAAATTATTGAATTTATAAAAAAAAAATGTTGAGCAATGATTGAAAAAATGTACTAGTAGTTATAATTTTACTTAATAACAGAAATAAATAAATATTATTTCTATGCTCACCATCGTAGATTGTGTTTCCTCCATGCACTTATTTTTTTAAGAAAATTGGCTTAACAGGAACACAAAACACTCGGATGATGTCTCAACTTGGAAAAATCAATACTCGCGAAGGCGGATAGTTCCACGCATGTCATAGTCAAATAATAGACGTGTTCATTTTACCTGATTTAAGACAATTTTCAATTGAACGCTACTTTTTTTTTAATGTAGTAATCGCTCATCTGACTTATCTATGTCTATGAGATGGATTTACTTGACTATTCAGACTTAAAATATATGTATGTATGAAATTTTTATTATTTATTCGAGCTTGATAAAAAAATATTTGGAACCGCTTCGCTGATAATTACCTCTTTAACGTTTATGGACATAATAAGCTGTATCTAAAAATATATATACTACGAATATCGCTAATGCCTGTTTTCATCTTGAATCGAATCTAAATGGAGCAGATTTTTGCATAAATCGGTACAAACAAAAGAACTTTTGTATAATATTATAATTGTAGAAAATTCACAAAAATAATGCTTCGATTAATCATTCTTTGAGCCATATTCATATTGATGATCCATATTGGTTGACTTCTATTGATAGTGTGACAAAGCAATACGGATGGCAGTAATGCTTTATCTATGCACTAAATATAAAGCTTCACGAGGATACACCTGAGACAACAATCGATGACCAGCGTCGTCCTTCCAATTATTATAATTTTGATTATGTTTTTTTTTTAACAAAAGCAAGAAATGTTCAAAGAATATTGTGTGTGAAAGTACTATATTTCCTTTTTTAATTTAAATCAATGATTATAAAATAATTAGAATAAAGAGTTTTTAAGGTATCCCAATGCTATATATGTATTAATATAGAAAACAGATAGGCATTCAAATGATAAAATTATAATAATGCAATTAATAAGTCTTCTCTGATAAGTATTTTAGTATTTGCATATCTACTATGTCCCGTACAGCTGCTGTTGAACTGGTTTAATCACTCTTCAAACCGGAATACAATAACATTACGTATTGCTGCTTGGCAGTAGAATATAAATATGAGTGGGGTTAAATAAAATGTTCCACGTTGATGAAGGATTAAATAGTTAAAAAACTAAAGCTTAAGGCATGAGCAAAACAATAACAATAAACAGCACTCATTTATAAAAAAAATACTATTAAATTAAACGATAAACTAACAAATTAGTATCTGTCATCTACTGCTAGCTTGAAGCGATCACTTAAATCGTAACCATAGCTCAAATGACCTATTTTCCAATAGATCTTTAGAGAGGACATGTGTACCCTTTAAATTCCAGATAAAGCCTTATTGTAATCATCGACCTTACATAATATACTAAATTTTTACTAAGTTTCATAATTTTAAGACAAACACTATTTCCAAAAACCATCCGAAAATTGTGCAAAAGCATATATAGTTTCTTTAGATTTTTCTAGGTGCCTCGCCCCTCTCAGTTCTGCCGTAGTTATTATCGCTTCATTGCTTTGAAACTATAATACACAAACAAAAATGTTTTTTATTATTAAATATTCATTTGTGATAGTTTGTTAAATAAAATTTAATTACATTACTGTATCTGTATCTGTCTTTAGTCATCGTTTCAGGATTTATTCTTGTAACAATAAATGTAATTCATTTTAAAAATAAAGAAATTGTGGTATTATTTGTCAATAGACGAAACTATATAATTTATATGTTTTACTAACACAAAAAAAAAAAAACTTCTTTAAAACACGCTGCGTCATCTACTATAAGCTCAATGTATTAATGTTTGTTTGTACATTATATATATATATATAGAAATATATAATGTATTCATAATATAATTTGTAAGTTATAAGACACAAATAAAATTAAATAATTATGTCATGCCATGTTAGATGCGGGTTTTAAATGAAAATATTACGTATTTTTTCCTTTATTTCTACGCCATTGAATATATATTAGGCCATTTATTAAATATTGAATACATTTAAAAATTTTGATCAGATTCCGAAACCTTATGCTATACACATCTATCTATCATCTATGATTTGATTTGATTGAATACATGAAGAAAACTTGATTACAAGTACATATTACATTTATTAATAGACACGTAAGAAATTCGTAGACATTCCAAAAATAAATACACAATGCTAATATATTTAGAAAATAAATTACATTTCATCCACATCTTTATTTAACTTATACTCGTATACAAGAAAAAATTATACATTTATTACTTTACTAATACATTTTGTGTAGCAAATGTATGTATACGTTTATTGCTATACAATATTTATTAGTAAGGCCGTTAATATTTTATGGTATATCTACCTTACATAAAGTTTTACTTTAAGGAACATCAACTACAACGTTCTTAAAATTCAAATCATCATTGAAGTCTCACTTCCACCTTCATTCACCATTTAGATAATATATTATTTTTGCTTAATTGCTAATTTAACTGCCTCTGAGGCAGCAACACCTAGGACCTTGGACCTCAGTCCAAGACGGCCTTAGAGTAACCGACCGTAGTCTCGAGAGTATTACAATAGAGATAGAGATTTATAATAATTTAAGTAGGACACATAGTACAGCATTTTCGTATGTTTTGCTTGTCTACGTTTAATGATAAAACATGTAAGTGGTACATATATTACTTGAATATATAATATTGTCGGATGAGATAGCTTAAACTCCATAACATATAATTATGAATGATGACTTGCCACCAATGTTATGAAGATTTAAGCTTCCTCCGAAAACATGCTTCAGAAATCGCACCTGTAACAGAAGAAGTTCACTTATTATCTCTTTAATCAATCATATAACTTTTTTAATTAATTAATTTTAGTCTATATGTATAGATACCTCGAGTCGTCTGAACTCGAATCGGATTCGTAACCACCAAAGCTGGTTTTTTCTGAAAGTACAAAATTATAAAAAATACATTCATGTACGTAACAGTTTTTATACAACAGTTATCAATTTCTTTGCATACATTTAAATATTTAGTTGGATTTATTATTGTGCATGCGGATCTCACAACATCGAATAATAATCAAGTACATAATATTCCATTAAAACCCTAAAAGCGTTTTATAGATGCATATTTAGGAAGACCAAAGATATAAATACATTCCAGGTGACTATTTACAAGGCATTCATTGCTAAAGTACTGGATAAAGCTATAGATGAGTAATAAATGTAATTTGAGGGCTTTTTTTAGGCTCTAGAAAAGAAACGCAAATATTAGACTTCAAGGTTTGGAGACTTTCATAGAAACCGTTTATTAAAGGTAATTAAATATTAGATTTTCGTTTTACTATTGAAATATATATAAGATAAAAGAGTAAGGAACGCCGAAATTGAAATAGAGTATATAATAGCTGCACCATTTACATTAAAGCACATCCATCGCATCGCAACATTCGCATAACCAAAAGACGATAGAAAATTACCGTTAACACGTAATTATTTCGCTTAATATTTTTATTCAATCTGTGACTGTATATTTTATGATATTTGTTCTTAGCGCATTTTTCATTCGCAAATTTGCAATTATTTCTAAACACAAGTTTGAAAAGCAGAATACCAGGAGATCAAGCTTGTTTGAAATAAAAACACATCACGTAACTAAAAAATTAACGCATGCACCATTAAAAATAATATTCGTAGTGTCTTACCGAATGATAAAAATAAAAAATTATCGTTAATGTTATCTTGTCTTAAGCGCAAAATTACTGCGTTAAGATCGCTGCTAGTTTCAAATTTGATTATGATGTCAAATGTGCTTTGGTTAGCAAGGGAATCCAAAATCGTTTTAGTGTGAACGCATTCTACACGAAACTATAAAGTAAACAAAAATGTTAGCTTAGAATACTTATTACTACATTACATAGGATCTTTAATTTTAAATAAACTATGAAAATCGATTATTCATTAATTTTATATTCAAATTTTTCATCAGAACGTCTGACATATTATGTTTATGTATTCTATAAATATTGTCAAAATATTGAATAATAAAAATAAAAAAAACAAATAGTTAAAATGCAAACGCCTGGGCTGTCCTTAATATTAGTTAAATATTAAATGATTAGAAGTGATTTTAAGAAACCTTTGCGCTTGTGCATCATAAACAAGTGTGAATTTAAATTTTACGTTGGACATGTATTGCAAAATACTTACCACTTTTGAGATGTAGTTCTTTAACGTATTGATGTTCCAACTCCCAAACAAAGGTGAAATTATTAGAAACGATCCATTTGTCATATGTTTGGTTGACTTTGAGCGGTGAAAACTCATCTGATTCACAGACTCGAAGAGCATATCACTGTGATCTAACAGAAGATCTTCATCGCTACTATTGGAAATGCTGATATTGCTGCGGCGTGGAAAAGGTTTGCGAGGGTTAAGCATGTTCAAACTCCGAAATAGAGCTGAGTTGCGCTCTATGCGTTGCCTTTTTAAGTATTCTTTTATGATCATTTCACAGGTTCCGACAATCGATCGAACATTAAACCCATAGAAGGAAATATTAGTATTAATTTCCAATATATATTCCGGCGCACTGCTGTTACCACACGTTACGAAGACCTGATAGACGGTCATGGCCCCCGCCTCTGCTTCCGAGTCTGATACGAAAGCTATTGTGCCATTACACGATCGACTCTAAAAATTAACAATGAGATAATATAAGTTATCCATTTGATATTCATTGCAAAAATATAGGAAATGTTACTTTTATTTGCCAAAATGAATAATAACAATCTATCTTTTCATTTACCATTGTAGCTGAACACTAGGAACACTTATTTATCTCGAAAACACTGATTTCAACTACGACACAGACACTTAGAGCATCGGAGTCAGCTAGAAAAATCAATACTTGCTAGTTCCACGCATGTCATTACTTTGAAAAATAGAAGCGCTTCACTCATTGGATCAGATTTAAAGTGACGCTAAAATGCACCTAAAATAACGCGGCAACATTCAAAAACGAAAAGGTGCATTTATTACATTATACGAATTTTTAATTTTGCCTTCCAATGATATCAATATCGTGTCTCATAAATTAATAATGACAGTGATTAAAAAAAAAAAGAAAAGAATAGGGACAGCTATTTAGAGTAAATTGTTTTCTATGAAATTAACCAAAATGTTAAGATTAACTAGCAAATAATACGTTATCACTATTTTAAAAATTAAACGTATATCGTTATAGCCATAATAAAAAAACGCGTATAAACCGCACGGTGCAGTAATTTTTGTTGTATACCAACTGACTTAACTGACGTTGTCGTGTCTTAACTAATAATAATCTATTCGAACAAAAAAAGAAAATCGATTTCTGCACATTTTTCGTAACATTTCTTTCCTTGTAGGGACTTTCTAAGAAAGAATTAGGGAATTTAAAAAAAAAATAATTGTTCTGTGAAGTTATGGCTTGACCAAAGGAAATAGTGATGAATTTTTATATATGTCATTTTTATATATGTATGCTACTGCAGCTCGTCCACAAAACTGCTGGACTGAGGTTTCTCCTTTTTGACAGGATCTTTAGACCTAATGCTTACCTACTTCACTAGGATTTCATATTATCCAACAATGTAGAGAGATTTATACGCGTGAATAAAATTTTCATTCAATTCATGCTAGTTTTCTTACGATATTTTTCAAATTAAACACATGAAAATCCAGAGGTGCTTGCGTGGTTTTGATTGAGATTCACTTATTCTAACCACTCGTTTGTCTCTATTCGAAGTCATATAATTATATTAGTTATGTTTATAAGTTTATTTTCAAAATTACAATCACGTAGATCAAATTCGTGCGCGTTAAGGAACAGACCACAATTATGTTTTAGCTCGAGTACACTATTATATAATTAAAAAAACAAAAACACTTTCTGGTCTATGAATGTTTCTATTTATTTTTGTGAGTTTCTGCGATTATTGATTAAGTAGTTAATTGTGAATAAAATATATGAAATGTTAAGCAGTTATGTAAATTGAAAGGAAAATTTATTTCAAGAAAGGGAAGCGATGAAAAAGCACAACGGATTTGCACAGTCGAAAAATGAGTTCATAAATATCGTGGAATTGCAGGATACAGACTTTTATAAGCCATATTCTTTGCTCCGGAGCTGTGCTGCTCTAAGGTCCAGCTCATATCGTTTCCTGTGAAGTGGGCTATTCACGGTTCCCCGTTTTTTACGAATTCATCTTTTATTATTTGTATCTGTTAACTAGGTAAATATTTATCATTACCAAATGTATTAGCAATTTCACTATTAGATAGAATATAATAATAATAGGTAAAAGTATCTGTAAAGGAATAAAACAGATGAGGATAAAAAAGCGGACAGACAAAACGATTATTAAATAAATATTATTATTATAATAGATATTTCTTTTTTACACAAACGGTTTGTAGATGTAAAGCTAAGGGATAAACGGCAACAGGTCAAATAAAGTATGTACAGAATCAGTTTTTATTTATTTTTCTTTATTTTCAAAACATTTATTTTTGATATTTTATTCAGATTAATACATAAAATTACAACATATTTTTTCACCAAGGTGATCAACTTCTAACTATTTAGAATTAATTTGAATTATTGAATTAATTAATTTAAGTTGTTGAATATAATAATTTAACTACTAATCTGTCATTAATTACTGCCTCAATTTCTCCCCAATTTCATCGTAGCACAGTAAAGTTTACAACATTTATTTTTGATATATTTATCTAATTAACAACTAACACATATTAATAAATGATTTTATAATTATACATTGATCAGTAATACTTTATATATTTTGATTAAATTATATTATAATTTTCCAATTAAAGGGACTTCCGTCTAATAGATTAATTGATTATTTGAATATTTTTCTCAATAATCCACACTAATCCACACTTAATAATCCACACTTCGATTGAAAGAGCTTAAGATGTTACCAAGAATCTAAAACGGGATATTTACCATGTTTTTTTTTTTTTTTTTATTTGGTGGAGCTCGATATTTCGACATTATCTACGAATGTCTTGTTCACGTGAAACTGTTAGTAATAAAAATAACCATGTTAATTTAAAAAAAAAAAAAAATTTAGTATTAACAAATAGATAGATGATGTAATTTAATTTTTTTTGGGCTTTAAAAACTAAAATTAGAAAAAGAAGTCCCTTAATTTGTACCTACACAATTTTACTTCTTGCAATTATCAATTAAAGTAGTTGATCAACAAGTTTTTGTTTATTTTTAATACGCAGTCGTCCTTTTTTTTAGATATTATATTTATTATTCTAGGTTTGATATAATATACATTTTAATATTTAATATGAAGATTACGTCCAATTTCGATTAAGTATTCAAATTAAAATTGTAATTCGTTTGACACCGGGATCAGGAAGCCAGACCTGAAATATAAAAATATTAATTTCATTAAACTTTTCATTCTAAATTCATCAATCATTTTGATCTTTTATTCTATACCTTCTATATAAACTAATATTTGAATAAGAACTTTTTTTATACAAACCTCGAACCGTCGGAATCAGAATCGGACACGTCGTATGAGATAGGCAATTTTTCTGGAATTTTGCAAATAATTTATATTATAAAATTATCGAGTTCAAATTACATAAATCTAACATTTTATCAATTTAAATATACATTTATCCATCACTTAATATATGGGTACACAGAACTACTTGGTTGGGTTTACATAAAATTATTTCAACACATGCAGGTCTTTTTAAATATTACGTTTATAATAACATTGTTTTTATTTGGGTTTCTATGTACAACATCGATCAAGAATTACCAATTCAATGCTTCAAAATAACATAAAATGCGTGAATTTAGTTTAAGAAGACACAAGAATTGCATAAGCCAAGCAAACATTTTATCATTTTCAACAATGACGATATATTTACTAAGCCACAAATACTGTTTACGTGATTTACATTTATTTCTAATAAAAGTATTTATTCGCCATTTGCAAATATTTTTATTCGCACGTTTCAAAAACAGAATTCAAAGAGCAGCAGAGAAAATAAAATTTAAAACAAACACACATCACGAAAGCCATTATAGAACTATTTCAACTATCTTACCGAATGATAAAAATAAAAAATTATCATGAATTTGGCTGTTTCTCAAGCGCATAACTACTTGGTTTAGTTGTTCGCTTGTATCAAATTTAATAATAGCTTTGAACTTCTTGTCAGTCACAAGTGCTTCTGGGATATTTCTACTTCGCATACAAGTTACTCCGAACTATAAAGTAAACAAAAACTTAAGCTTATTATTTTATAAGTGACCATTCAAAATTCTCATCATTTTTTTTTAAATAAATGGAACGGATAATCACTGCCATCTATAAAAAATTTCAAATTTCTATAAACTAATAGATACTAAATTTAGTTTCAAATGCATTTTGGGAAATAAAGTTTATGTTGTTTACCCGTCATAACGTTTCATGTACTTATAACATTTATATGTACCTATCGTTTGAAATAATAAATTGCATAAACTGGCTTTTGTAATTTTGACATAGTAGATTTCATAATATTAGTTAGACACACGATAATTAAAAGTGAATCTTTGCGCTTGTGTAGACATGTATAATTTAATTTATTCATAAACAGACTTACTTCCTCCAAAAGATAATTCCTCACGGTGTTGTAGTCCCAACCTCCATTAACATAAGAAATTATGAGCCATGACCCAATTGTTTGCTTCTCGCTGTTCCTGGTGCGACGGTAGTTCATCTGTCGTATATAGTCAGCTAGCTCTTCGTTGTGCTCTGAGAATATATCGACTTCCTTGCTGGTTGCGGTTTCGACGTTGCTGCTGCTCGAAGCATCAAGTTGCGCCATGGGATGACTTGGGCCTGCCTCTGGGCTGCGCTCTCGTCGCCTTTTATTATAATCTATTACCATTATTTCACAGTTAGTGATTGCAGAACGCAGATTATATCCGAAGTGAGATATGCTGTTTGTTTTTATCTCCAAGCCGTATGTCATCTCAACGCAACCATGGCAAGGAAATTGAGAGTCCAAGTCTGAATCCGAATCTTCGGCGATGGCGGCTACGGGTCTGCCACCGGGTTGACTCTTGAAAATAAAAAGGCTTAAGTTAATGAGGTACCGATATTATTAAATAAAATTTGTAATCAAAAGTAATTAGTTATCAACAACAAACGAAAAATATAATAATGTATTTCACTACATACCATCGTTGCTGTATCCTGCAAAATCTTCGTAGAAAAATGATTATAACAACGGGGCAGAAACTCTTAATGGCGGTCTCGACTTGAAAAATCAATACTTGCAAACCGGTAGTCCGCGCATGTTAAAATTAGGGCTTCATCCATGTTCATATCAGATATAAAATTGGTTTAAAATAATCATTTTATTAAACGCCAGATTATATTCAGACTTAAAATTTAAATAAATAATTAATTTTAATTAAGGGCAGCAGATCGGCGTTGTGTGTTACACGATGGATGAACGTTGTGGTGCGAGAATGTGAGAACGCCAATTCGAAAGTTTCGAATAAAATAAGTTCAGGACTTTTTTAATATCTATATGTTCTGCACTGCTCATAGACTCCTTATATTACCAATGCGCCAACAACCTTTGGAAGTGAGATGTGATGTCCCTTTTGAATTCAAACCAGAACACAACAATCGTAAGCATTGATGCTTGGCGGCAGAATAATAAATAAATAAATAAATATTGGACAACATCACATACATTACTCTGATCCCAATGTAAGTAGCTAAAGCACTTGTGTTATGGAAAATCAGAAGTAATGACGGTACCACAAACACCCAGACCCAAGACAACATAGAAAACTAATGAAATTTTTCTACATCGACTCGGCCGGGAATCGAACCCGGTAATATATGATAAGTTGGTGGTATTTACTGTGTGTGTGGATATATGAGTTCCATTGAAGCCTGCAGTCTATACTTAGAGCTCGGGAATCAATTTCATTGAAATAACTCAATGATAGATATGAATCGTGGGACCAAAATCGAAATTATGACTTATGGCAACATAATGTTAATCAATGTTATTGGTATGAAAAACTAACTTAATTTTTTACTCTGTCAACCCTCTACAGAGAATGGAGAAAATATAATCAATAATTCTACCAAAGTTTTATTGCATTTACGAATGATCTAGAACACAATTAAAATTTTTGCCGTAAAAATAACACATCGTAAAATGATTATGTGATTAAGATTCCGTTGCTTCAATTGTTTTAGTTATCGTAGAAGTACTCATAGTTCATTTCCGAATCGTGAATACTGATAGCAGTGCGATTCTATAAGAATTCACTTCGTATTTCACTCGTGAAATGTTGACAATCGACTTACAAAGATACGCCATTTTGGTACGTGTATCCTATAAATTTTATAATTATTATACTCAATGCCACATATCATGTCCTGAAATGTCACTCTCCTGTCCTGCGCTGAAATTCGAATTTCTCGTTACAGAATAGCCCTACAATCAATTTTGATTGTATTTTACAACATTGAGTTCTTATGTGCATAATTATATAAATGCGTGTATGTTCCTTACTTATGTACGGAACTCGATAAAATGGAAGGTGAGGTAGGGTAAATAAAATAGCTCAACATGACTAGAAGATAAAATTTATTTTATAGAGATGAGCCTGTTTGTTGTTTTTTTTTTTAATTTTTTTATTAGTCCATTTTTATCGGGAATATATTTACTATTATTTAATTTTTTAAATGATTTCAAGTTAAAATTACACATTTAATAATTATACTTATTAATTATGATTAAACATCAATATAATATGTTAAAGAATAACTTATATAAATATAATGCAATAATTAATATACACGTGTTTTCTACTGGTATATATTATATATATTAAAAAAAATAATACACTACGAACGATCTACTCGCGAAAAATAGTTAAATTTTTTTACTAATCAACTACGTTATTTTATTAATATTGTTAGCAAAAATTAACAAGAGTAAAATTAAATCAGTTCAGATAAATAAATAACATATAAAAATAAAGTCGCTGCTTGCTTGCTTTATATATATTTTTTTGTTTTTGTTTTTATTTTTTTACTATTATATAGCTCGCTAATAACGACACTCGAATACAAATATAAAATAGTGAAACGGACGCAAAAATGGTATCTGAAACTTAGCATGGAAATCATTTCAGCTCTCATCAACAATTTTAAACTAGTCCTAGTAGAAATCTTTAGAAGGTTCCAAAGAATACCTCTGAAAACTTCACATTTAACTTTTATACGGTAGAATACTACCATAAGCTAATAAATTTCATTTCTCAGTCTCAAAAACGAATTTCCCATCATGAAATGCAGTCTTTCCTCTTTTAGATACCAATATCCTTCTCTAAATAATAAGCGCTTAGCGAAGTAACATACCATTATAAGTGCATATTTTATATGATTTAATTTACCTACTCGCAACATACACAGTAATTAATCAAATTAATTTATGTCAGACAGGCTTAAATCCGAAAATCTAATGTAATGGATGATTCAACACCGTCCCATAAGTTTAGGCCTCCTTAAAATCCGTCTTCGAGTGTTGAGGCCTGTAACATAAAAATCGTATCAATACATTGCTTAAATTAAGTAGGATACGATCGAAGTCAATCTTACAACTGAAATGTGGAATTAATATTTCTTGTATAAATACCTCGAGTCCAGTCCATCCGAATCGGAATCCGTGTCCAAATTTGAATCCGAATCGTAATAGGTTATCGGTATATTATCTGTAATAACAATTTATTCCTGTGAGTTATTGATTATCAAGCGTAAAGAGTAGAGAGCTCGTCTATGTCACTGTAAGCGGAAGCCATCTTGTTTTTACGGTGTAACAAAGAAATAACATTTATCTATCACATACATATATATCCTATACATATATACAAACTAGTCGTTGATGACTATGTTTGTACATTTGTATTGAATAGTTTTAGTACATGCAGGTTTGTTTGGTCATTATGCACGATAAACATAACAATAATACAACAACATTCCAAAATTGTGTTTCTACAAACAACATCGTAATTAACTAACAATTTTGTACTCATATACTTTTATTTAAGGTATGGGTGAAATTAGTAGGTATACACACGAATCGAAATAAAGTTTGACTTTAAACGAAGTATCAAAGTAAATGTAGAAGAAAATTACGCTGATCAATAAATTATTCACAATACAAAATTAAATTATATTCAAAATATAAAATTTGAGTTATTATCGTAATCATCTTTAAATGATTAATAAATCTTTAAAGTTTAAGTAGACTTGTTAAGTTAGGTCATCGTTAATTAATAACATATTTTGTTATGATGATTTTTTTTTATATATAGAATACAAAATGTGGGAATAAGGGAAGATTGAAATAAAAATACACATCACGTAACTGAAAAGTTATTTCATGCGTAATTTATACTAATTTGAAATATCTTACCGAATGAGAAAAACAAAAATTTATCGTAAACGTTTTTGTCTTTTAAGCTCATTACTACTTGGTTTAGTTGCTGGCTAGATATAAATTTAACGACAGCTTTATATTCGTCCTCCGATGCAAGCCTTTCTGGCATAGTATTTAGACATTTTATTCCAAACTATAAAGTGAAAAAAAAGTAAAGTTTAATTCCAAACGATTAGAAGCTCATTTAATTGATGTACCAATATGCACTTCGAATGCGTTGTTGCGCTGTAATGGACGCAAGAAAGCAAAAGTATCACTGAAAATATCAAATTTGTCAAGATATATACTACTGGAAAACTTCTTCTATCAGAATTCTTAACACAATCAGTGTCAATCATCGATCTATAGGCAACATCGAGAAAAAATAAGTGTTTTTTGAATTTGATTCTGATGTGATCATTTTTATTTTATTTTTAAAAAAGGTTCTGACTATCCGCTGTTAGAATACCAAAATACTTTAAGGAATTCAAAAAAAATTCGTAAATAATCCAATAAGTGGTTAACAAAAAAAAATGTATGTAGTTTTTATTAAAATAAATACTGGGAAACTTACTTCCTTTACGAGGAAACTCTTCATCTGGTCGTAGCTCCAACCTTCACTTAAATTTGACAAAAAGAGAAATGAGCCCTTAATTATTTTCTCCTTTTTCGTCATATAGTACGTCTCTTCATGATACTCCATTAGGTCTTTGTTAAAATCGATAAATATGTTTGAACTCTCATCGATTGGAGAATCAAGTATGGGATGACCTTGGTACGCCGCAATTTGTCGTTCGAGATGTTGACTTTTTAAGAATCTCTGCAGAGTTTTCTCACACTCAGTGATTATTTCTTCTACGGAAGGTAGATCACTTTCATTGCCATTCTTTTCTTCCACCTCCGATTCAAGTTTACTTTTTTCGCCATCATCGGACTTTATTGTCAATTGATCCAATGGTAAAAGCTTCATTACTTCTTCATCCGGATCTTCTCCAGGAAAATCATCTTGACTCCTACACGGCTTATCCTTAGACAAAAAAAGAAATATTTTTGTAATAAAATACAAAACAATGTCAATTTAAACATTGATCTATATATGTTATTACTAATTTTAAACATTAAAGGGAACGTTATAATGTTATGCACTACACACCATTTTAGTTGTTTCCTGTAAACACTTTTTTCAGAAAGTTATTTTTCACAACGAATTAGTCTCGGTTGCAGCTCAGACCGTAAAATCGATACTCCCGGAAGCGATTGCTCTACGCATGACCGGAAAATACGTAAGTTGTAGTGATATTTATGCGCAAGTCGTAGGTTTAAAAAAAAAGATTCGTTCATTATCTTTATTTATAACATTAAGTTTAAAAATTGTAAATTTTAAATAACATTTCAGTATCTTTTGGCCGATTTTTAAATTTCAATAAAATGTTGTCTATGGTTCAGTAAATGCTTTCCAAAATTCCAAACAGATAATACTATTTATTTCGATGAATTTTACTGTTATTTGACATTTCATATCAGGTATATTATAGTAATTTTGGAAATATCATAGAAATTTATCTATATGTATATCGAAACGAAAAAAAAATCGTCAATAATTCGACATTCGATAGGTAAACTAATAACTCTTGCGAAGTTTTCGACTTCGCAGGGTCAATACATTCTTCCTGGGGCACAGTATTCGTTTCTATTATAAGATACCTCAACTACTTTTAACTTGGCATAAAGCTCATGTCAAAAAAAATATTGATAAATCAGGCATATTACTCAATACAAGATTATATTAAAAAAAAAGGCGTGGACTTAGTATTTTTTTATATCTAGTCAGGATAAATAAAAATATAATCGTACTTTACATATCATTAAAATGGTGGGAATGAGTAACTACTGAGTTTCTTGCCGGATTTTCTCGGTAGAATTTACTTTCCAAATCGTTGGTAGTTTTACATTTAATTCAACACTGCAAAATGACGATTCAAAGTTCTTTTATAACTACCTACCTACCAGACTAAAGTATATTTTGATTTTGACACTAAGTGTTCGATTGAGCATAATATAATTGACGTTGATTAGAACATACTATCATGTTAATTTATGTAACATAAGACTTCTTTGTAAAGGTCCAAGCGAAACTACCTGGTAGAATTCGTTCAAATTACTTATCTTGTATCTGTACAGTTTCAATCACTTTCAAAGCGACAGGGAGCTGAAAGGAGCTCCCATAGTTTATGTGTTTGTTTAAAATAGACGAGACGATTGGGTAATCGAGCACCTGATGGTATGGTAGAAATCTGTTCTGTAAAAAAAATTATACATCCCTTATTTTACGCCAATTGCTCGCCAACCATCAGAACCAAGATGTTATATATCTCGTCCTTGTTGTAACACTGGCTCACTTACCTTTTAATAGTGAATGCAACCGTATTACGTATTAGGGCGGTAGAATAAATAGAATGGGTGTTATCAAACTTGATGATTTTGCACAAAGACTTATCACACTCAAAACAGACGAACAAGAGATTTGTAATTAATAATTCGACTCTATATCGCATGGAACCTCAGATGAAACTAATATACTGAGCATTTCTCTGTTTCCTAAGCTTTATTTACCTTCATTCTAAATTTAAATCACAAGGTTAATAATCTAGGGATAGGTATTAAGTTTACAGTAACAGATTTAAAAAAAAAAAAATTGTGTAAAATTGGGATAAATAAAATAATCAATTACACATAACACCATTTAATAATCATAAATGTTTAAATACACCTACTATTACAGAAAAAAGGCGTCGCACAAAAAATATTTTATAGTTCATATTAAAATAACTAAACATGATAAAATCGATGTTTCTTTTGTAAAAATTAATACAGTTGTGCCAAAATAAATCTCAGATTCGTTAATTAACTCTGGAAATATCTCAATCTAAATTATGTTACTATTATGTACAAAAAAGTAATTAGCCTTTTAAAAACTCTAATCCAATAAAATATACAATCCAAAGAGACAAAAGTATACTTTATAAAATTAAAAATAAAAAAAAAAATTATGTTTATAACGATTACAGTGACATCGCCTAAATGTGAGTCGGTACAATTTACATCTAAAAAAGGCAGATATAATTTAAATGACTTTAAATAATGAATTCATCAAAAACGAAATCAGATTTTTACAAATGCTATCCGATAAATATACTAACTACGTAATCTTTGAACAAAATATAATAATTATATCATGACAATTTCGCAGGTGAGATACTTCCAGAGGTCTGCCATATCAATGACAGACATTTGCTAACGCTTCTGTTAAAATATAAATAATCCTCTTAACAATTAAGCTCTCGTAACCCGACCAGTCAATGTTCATGTTTTTAATAGATTTTTATTCACATTAAATCATTACATGAATTTTAAGTCAGGTAACTTTGTGCAATTGATTTTTATAATGCATGCGCCAAAATATGTTTGATACTAGTGACGCTTCTGCTAAAATGTTATACATTGAGAAAACAATCAACTAAACACTTTAGGCCAAATCACTAATTAGCGATGATTACTTTAAAATATTGGTCACACAGAAGTACCTAAGTAAAATGCTCGTAGACAATAGCAAATTACACATAGAATATCGGTTCATATATTATACTAAATAGTACTGACAGTTACAACCTCAATACAATTAATAATAATAAACATCAATACTACGGGCTTTTGTACATATAAGCCCTTCCATTGCATCTTAACACAGTTAAAATGTATTTATTTCGTAAAATATTTAATATTAAACAAGCGCATAAAGAACGTAACATTATGATACCAATTAGGATAATCGAAGTAATAATACCAACAGATTGGGATAAAATCAATTAAAATTTTCTTAGATAAGCGGCATCGAAATAACTGTGATAAAATGTTCTTTTGTTTTTTTTTTTTTTAATTTCACAAAAATAAATGATGACCAAATATTGTTTTATCGATTTTCTCAGGTTATAATCAAACCAATAAGTAAGAGCTCGTGAGAACTTCTTGTAACGAGATTAGAAGTTTGCTCCTCTATTGCACCCTGTGGATTGATGGAGTAGTCTAAATATCTGTATTGTACGATATGGATTTAATCACAGATATCACGATGTTTAGTTGCATTGCAAAGTTTTCAGTCAAACGGACGAGTGTTATATTTTCTGCAATTTGCCTAATTTGTTATAAGTAGGAATAGTTTTTGTCATATTATAAAATTTAAAATTATTAGGATGGTCTTACCAACAGATTTTGTTAAACATTTTTTAGTCTCAAGGACGATATGCTAAAAAGTAAAAGTTAACAAATACAATATTATACCTAACTATTTGTTAATCATAAACAATATTGATGTGTGATATGTACAACTTTGTGGAAAATTAAATTATTATATTTTTTTTTATTTAAACATAATATTACGGATTAATACTTAAATTCCGCTGCTTGGCAGCAGCAGGGTTGGCACAATATAGTTGTTACAATTATATAATAAACTTGTATAGTATAGAGCATCGAAAAATAGGTTCCTAAATATTTTCTACTCGAATTAAATATACATTTAATGGTTTCAGAATTTTAAGAGCTCTTGGTCTGATAGGAAGGAGAATATAAATAGCTTTAACATTTTCATTCCTACGATAATTGAATTTTAATTTATATTACTTGACTTATTTAATAGTACTTTTAACCACAGAGTTTTTAATAACATTTGCAGCAACGACAACAGAAATTCTGACTGAAATACTTTCGTTTTGGATGATTAAAGCTAAAATAATTATTACAATAATAGTCGTTTGCACCATAACTTGTTATAGAACATTAACATTCAAAAAGTACTAATAATAAATACGTAGTAAATATTTCACGTATTTATTAATTTAATAATATTTAAGCCAAAGCGGTAAAACTTTTGCGAAGATGTTTACTTAGCAAATTTATCATGTTGAAAATTTTAAGAGGATCTTTTTTAGTCTCACCTTTTGTGTATCTAATGAGAAGCAAACCGATCGAATTTGAATACGATTACATAATACTATATTATTATTAGACAATCTATGGCTTTAAGCTGTTACAATAATCTAATAAACAGACGTATAATTGTTTGATTAAATTCTACATTCCCTAATTTCTAAACATTTATTCTTAATGTTTCCGAATTATTCAGATTGACTATACATTGGTGATTAAACATGGCGGCTTAAGATTAAATAATGTTTGAATTTCGAATTTCGTCTTCTTCTAACGTTGTAATATTAGCAATGATACTAGCTCTCCAGTAAATGTTGCTTTTTTTGTGATAATCTGAACTGTACCTATTCTTTTTGGTAAAGACTAACAAATTACCTAAACAGTAAATCTTTATATGATCCTTGAGCGAAATAACTTTACGGGAAGATCAAAACTTTTTATTTGAAGACAAATTTCAAATACGAATATTTGCTTCAACTGTCGGTTTATACTGACCGGCTGTATTTAATCTTCGTCTCATAATTTGTTTTCAGCTTATAAATCGTCTAGTAAAATTTTAATGAAGAACAGTAGTCGATACAATGAAATAACTTAAAACATGTTAGACAATTCCTAAGACTGCATCTAAACGCACTGAATATGATTCACCAATGTATAGTCGTTATATTTAATTAGTATGTGAGGTAATACTTGAAATAAATACTTTAGGCTATGATCGGTTGGAATAATACTTATTTTATAACATTAGGTACCCGTAATTGTAATATATTTTATGAATATTTCATTAATATTTTCAAATAAAGTAAAGAGCAACAATATAATTTGGTTACCTGATTGTCAAAGAATATATTTTTTAATTATATTTTCGAAGAGGTTCGAGTGGCGACACCACTCGGGCATAACTGGAATTTTGCCCTAAAATTTAAAATATATGAAAATATTCTTTAATAGTTTTTTACATCATCAATATGCAATCATACCCTGTACGAGATAGCTTGATCTTTTTGACAGATGTAAATTTTTCTGATCGACATAACTTTGCAATGACGAACATATTATTTTCTTAAGTTAATGATTTTAAAAATTGTAAAAATATAAAAAAAAAATACATATAATACAAAAGTTCAAGCGTTATCCGAAAATTTTAAGACTTTTTCTATGATATATTATTGCTTCAAAGTAAAATTTAAATATAAACACTGAAAATAATAGACGCTTGTATAATATTACATCGGTCGGACGGTAGGGACGCGAATAACCGGCAGTAACTGCTACAAATATCGATTACAAAATTCCTTATTACAGATCATTGTTAAGTTATTGTTACGAACGGGGGTCCTTTTGGTTGGGGTCTTTTTGGCTAGTGGTTGGGGTCTCTTTAGCTGGTATAAATCTTTTTAGAAAAATAAGTTATATAATAATAAAAATATTGAATTCTAATTTGTATTACGCATTCCATCGTTCCATCAACTGTTATATATATGTTATATTTTTTGTTTCTCATCACTAGCCCGTCTGTCAAAAAGATCAAGCTAACTTGAACAGGGTATAATTATATGACAATAATTTTACACGACAGTAGACAGTACATATTTTTAAATATCGAATAGTTTGGCAGCAATTAATGATGTAAAAAATATTTACAATAACTACAGAAAGTTCTTATTTGAATGTAGGAATCGAATCAGCGGTTATAATATCACGCTACTTAATAAACATCTTATTTCTATTCTTAAGAAAAATACTATTTACAAAGTTATAAATAAGCAAATATACTCAAGTCATTCTTATCTAATGTTGAGATTGATCCTTGATGTTGAGCTTGAGCTCGGAAAAAATTAACAATTAAATACTTATAAATGTTGCTTGTTTGTAATATAATAAACCTTGTTTTGAAGCTAGCGACCAGATGTAAAAAGCAATAATAATAATTCGTCCACCACTTTCATTTTACAACGAAGAGCAATTAATTTGAATTGATCTGAAATTAATTTCAATACCATCATCATCTTTCAGTAATCGCACCTCGTCGTCGGTGGTCTGTACATTTCGAACCAAACTAATTCCTCCTCGATCGTTCCTCGTACGAAACATAACAACGCAACGGAAGCTTTAAGTTAGACCGTACCCATAGATATATCTTAATTTATTACATAACTGCTAATGTAGATAGACATTTATTTGGTTATTTTTTTTGGTATTTTTTTTTCTATTGTTTTTTGTGTTTCTACGTACATATATTTCAAAAGCTGCTACTTCTACTTATTTAAAATAAGCTCATTTGACATAAGGTATTGTAAAGTATATAAACACGTGCTTTGCAGCTATATACAAGCACAGAGTATATAATAATTTAAACTTATGTAACGCAGGCTTGTTATAAGAATAGCTTTAACGAATATTTAGATTTAATCGAAATTAGGTGAATCGATTATTGAGTTTGGCCTGGACATAAACAAAAATAATGCATGTTTGCTTGTTTTAGTATCAGTGTACTATGGTGATTTTAAAATTCGTGTCTTAATTCAAAATCCACTAATAATTAATCTTTGCGTTTATGACCTTCTATTTTTAGTCATTTTTCTGAGATCAGCGTAAAAACAGACAGCATTTAAATTTATCAAAAATCCGAAGACTTTTTTTTTTAAAACAGTTTTGCCGAATATATTTTATAATAAAACACAAAAAACGTAAATTATCAGAAAATATCGAAATATTTGAAACTGCACAAAAGGTAATTATCTAACTATAACGTGCTACTAAATGAATTACGATCACATATTCTGTTTCGTTTTCTTAAAACCATCCTATCTACTCGTTACAAATCCTATCGTTACTTGCCCGTTAAAAACCTACACCGTGAATACATTCAACAACGTGTGGAATATATCAATTGACAGTCTATATGCGGATTTTCCTATACTAAAGTTACAATCCCGCGTCGTACGCAAACATAATCACAACCACGATTAAAACCAATCCGCATTAATATCATAAATTCGTAGAGTAGCGCCGACACGAGGACACGCCCCGCATCGACGCTGTAGACGTTAATGTCAGTTAGCAAAGTCAGTCTTGATATGAGTTGAGGTCAAGCCGAGTGTGTTGTCAAATCCGGGAGCTCTGCCAATTCCGGGTAGAGGTCACGTCCGTATTTAGTATTCACCATTTATAAATTTTAAAGGACGGCGAAATCAGAGTCAAAGTTGGGTACATATTCGTCATATCCGGGTTAAGTCGTAATCAAATGTGAGATAGATTTAATAACTCACTTACAAAACATTCATTGGATTTTCGATAATGTTTACAGCAGCAGTAGTTGATCTAGCCTGCTTTCTTCTGAACAGGAAGTCGGCGAGGCTAGCAGCTCGTCGTGGCCCGCTGTCCTGCAGGAGTGTTTCAATATCCCCGCTACTTCTGGATTCCACTACTGGCTTAACAGTTTCGAGAGATCGCTTCGTAGTCTCATCCTGGGTGTAGTAGGTAGTGCCATCGAAATTCAGCGAGTGTGCCTTGGAGGTGATGAGGGAAACGACGGCGGGGAGAGTCGAAGCCTCGGCCAGGGAGTGCGGGCGCTCGAGGCGACGTAGGACGCGCGCTCGGACGGCGCTCGCAAGACTCTCGCGGGACGTTGACTTTCCATTCAACAGCTTTGGGCTCATTGAACCGTTTAGATTTTCTATAAATTAAATTATATTTAGTTAGGTAAAAAATAAACAGCAAAATCAACAGTATATTAAGTAAACCATATATTATTTATTTTTAGTTTGCAATTAAAAACCCACCCTTTGGAATTGACGCTCGTGGCGAGGGTCCCCCATCTTCATCGGTATGTCCTTCGGAGAGAGTCTCGAGAGGGCGGTGCTCAAGGCGCCGCTCGTCAATACCGTCACGGTCGGCACTAACGTCGCTTCCGGCGCCTGACGTCGATGGTGTTGGGTTCTACAAATAAAAAGAACATGAAAGGCAAAAACAACACCGAAATTATAAATTTAGTATCGACTTTAAGATATGTAAAACTCCGCTGACCTTCTCCTACAATATTTATACTAGAAATATAATTATAACAAGTTTTCGTTTTCCCCCATTCGATTGTTAACGATAGCTGGTCGTTGTTAGCCGTTTAATATAAGGGCAAAAACAGCAATAAAGTATACAAATTACATTTTATTTACATTTGTTTTCAAGGTACAGTTAAAAGGATATAAAAAATATTTAAACATTCCTTCCTCAAATTTAGCATTTATGCAAACCACTAATCGTTCACTTGTTTTCCATATTTTGTTTAAAAGGACAAAAAGAGCGGTTTATATGGAGATGTGACATACTTACAGCATAAATGTCTCTTATTCCCGCTTGCGGCGTCTCACCGATCCCGTCGAGGAAGAATGTAACCATGTTGCCCTTGCCCTTGACGTCAATAGTGCCGCGGCACCGGAGCCGGTAGCCACGAGTCGCCAAGATGTCATACACTTCTTGCGTCACCTTGAATATTCGCAATAGCTTTTATAGCACTTACCACGACACCGCTGTAAAGCATTCGCTTCAAGCAGTCACTGCACGAGCATGAAACGCTTTTGCATATTCTGTTAAATTCGCACAATCATCGCAGTGCCATTTATTTTATGACAAATGAAACTTACGAGAAATAAATGATGTATAAAATGTGGGTATTATTTTATACACATATAAGGAGGTACATCGTTTCAATCATTATCTTAACGACGAGAAAATTGATTAAATAATCATTGAAATTATATTATTTCTGTGTTGTATGCTTCACCTGGATGTGGTCGAGCAGTCCAGTGGAGTCCATTCGGGACGCAACGTTTACTGCATTGCCCCAAATGTCATATTGTGGCTTGCGGGCGCCGATCACGCCGGCCACTACCGGTCCAATGTTGATACCTACAAACGTACATAAAAACCCTCATTGTTAACTTAAATATATTAAATAAATAATTAAAATTAACATTCAACTTAGCAGTGCTAGTGCGACATCGGTACATTAATGTTTACAAGGCAAAGCAAATAAAACAATCGCTGTTATGCGTAATATTAATAATATCACAAATCGCAACGCCGCTGATTCGTTTTAAAACATACGTTTAAATCAGTAAAAATGTAATAAATTTCGTCGCTGGCTACATCTTACCAATTCTGATGCGGAAGCTGTTGAACGAATGCTCATTTACATATTGAAGTTGTTCGCGCAGGCGCAGTGCGTAGTCCGCCATTGCGGTGACATGGCGGTAGCCTCTAAGGTCTCTTGTAGCAACTGTTAGTCCTGCAAAAATAAAGCTTGTTTGAAATTTTGAATATTAATAATAACGCAATTAAATCAAAGGCAAATCCAAAATGTATAAAATATACATCAATAAATTAGCATTAATAAATTTACATACTAAATTTATTAAGGCTTTTTAATATTGTTACTAAGTACTATATCGTAACTTTTTTCTGGAAATTTGATTCGTTTGTCGCCGATGTTTATACTGTGTTTAGTATTTTAACAGGCATTTAATAGTTTTTTTTGTATTAGTAAAGAGAAAAATAATTAATTGGTGACGTGTGAATGTATAAAAGAGGCACAATGAAGAAATATCTAAGAATAACTGTACCCTTGTCAGAAAGCAAAAAAATATATAATACTATAAAATTATACAAAACATAGAATATACACAGTTATTTTTTTTATGTTACCATTTTTTTTAATCTTACAGTTTATATCCAGAGGAGTGGTTTTATTGCCTTTTTTAAATATAATCTCTAAATACTTTTCGTAATTGGTCAATATTCATATAGGCACATTTATCTTTCAAACAAAATACTAAATTTTTAATAGATCAGTTGAAAATTGTTATTCTAAATGTCTATGGGTAGCTTACTACCCTGTCATGAACAAATATAAATGTAATAAACACCGGTGAAGCAGTTTATTGCGAGGATTAATTATGACGAGGTTTACTTAGTTAGTCATAAAGAAATAAGTTATTTCAGTATAAAACATTAACTCGGAAAAACTTATATTCAATTAAATTACTTCACCGATACACAACTTACTCCAAGTTGGCTAAACTTTCATTAGTAAGTGAAATTACTTGAACGATCAATTTTAAAATAAGGCCGGAGAACATTACTTCTATAATAAATTAACTTCAAGGTTACTTAGAATAATTTGTTTACCAGACGCAGCCATGTAAGTCGCTCCCGTGCTCTTAATCTTCTCAATGTACTTGAACTGGTCCTCGGCTAAAATCTCGTCGAAGTCAGCTATGATCTCATTCAGAAGTCGGAGACATTCTACGCCTTCGTTGTTTCCCTCCAGCTCTACGTAGAACTCGGAGAAGTTCGGAATCGAAGCGAACATTACACACACTGACTCGCATTGCTCGTGATATAGTTCCTGATTAACAAAATGAGTGATTATTGGTTGATTTATTACATAAGTCGCGTTTGACTACCTTCAAAATAATTATTTTCAATATTATAGTAACAGTTTTGTCAGTAGTAATGGCTTTACTGAACAATTTTTGAAATGAAATAATGTTATGGGCCAGGGGATCCGACAAAGTGCGTGGTGACAATTACGTGGTGGTGGATTCAGCAGCATTGAGTTCTTATGTGCTTAATAATTTGCATTTAAAGTTCGTGCTGGACGATCGAAAAAATATCATGAGTGTGGAGGTTCTGACTATAGTATCGTAGTATATTTCTAATCTTACATCAATATTCTTGTCGCTGCAGAGGAAGTGTTGCGCAACGTGTTCCGGCAAGATGTTTGCGAGTAGTTTTCGGTTGTATGCCTCGAGATGTTCCATATCTTCCTTCTCATCTGTAATAACAATATGTTCTTACATCAAATACAATACATTTGAACATTGTTTAATTTATTATTACATAAAGTCTATATTACACACCCGTAGCTTGCAGTTTCCAGATGAAGTCAAGGCGGTATGTGCTCTCCGTCTGCTGAGAGTGTAACATCAGCGCCACTAGCGCACCGAGCGCTACCACGACGTTCGTCCAGTGTTGGTTCCAGTCCACATCGCATTTGTGCCTATATTTCGTAAAAAATATAATGTATCGTAACATTTCTGATTAAATTTATATCAATTGGTATGATTACTTAAATGGAATATCTCTTCATTTCCCGCTTTCTGAATTTTTATTTATGAATATTCAGCTAATGGTACATATTTATTGAGATTATTTATCAAATTGCGGAAACTATAAAATTAACGTATAGAAACGTTAGAACGTATTGATCATACTGTTGATTATATGATTATAATTGAATTTGTCATTTAGTAGGTTTATTTGGCGATAGAAACTTACTGATAATTGGAGAAGTGTTCTTGGTAGTAGAGATGCTTCTGGACCGTGACGGCAATATACGTCACACTGATCACGAACAGAACCAACGTCTTTATCATAGTGATGAGGATCTGGTGCACCGCACACAGGAACATCACCATCAGCGTCAGTTGTAGGTAGTGCTAGAAAAAATGAAAATGAATAATAAAATTAAATAATCGTAAGTAAACGTCGTTTTTATTTGTATAACGAGTGGAACTAGTAAATTTTAACCGAAAATCTGTGCTAATTTTGTGTTAATAATTAACTTCGTGTTCGGTAGTGACGAAAAATATTCTAAGGAATCTTTGTGTCTGAATAAAATCTGCATTAGAGTAGCATGTTTCACGTTTCAAACCTCCTCCTCAAAATGAGGCCTTGGCCACTGGCCCAGCGGTGGGACGTTTCCTTTATTTGAATTTAAGTCATCATTCGATGATTATGTTCGCAATTCGTGCTCGGTCGTGAAAGAAAACACGGTGATTGTAGATAGTTCAATCTATTATGAACTTTTCTATATTATTAACTATTATGAAGTTTCTTTTTCCCCAATCGCTCAGTGTGTAATGTAAGCTGCTAAAGTGTGTGTTCTGTTTCAATATGACCACACATACACTGATTTAAATGACCTATTTAAAATGAACTTATGTTTTTGATCGGATTAAGATCGCTTGATTAGGAGGCAAGTGCAATACAATGAAGCCATGATTATTTGATAAGTCTTAGACTTAGTACTTTCTGAAGATGTCTTAATTTTTTAAAATAAAATGCATAGTTTTAACGTCGTCTCTTTATTTTTTTCAATTAGAACTTTACCGATGACTCAACATCCACGGTAAATTGAATTAAACTAGCCACGTAAATCGAGCTGTGCTCGTCTCGAGACTGGCGCTCGCGTTGAGCCTCGGAAAATAGTGGTGCGCCTTTTCGTTGATTGAACTGACTATAAACTCGAATCGGCAAATGTCGAATACATTTTACACGTCATATATACCCGTAAATTCGTATTCGCAGAGGTGTAGCTAATAAAATAAACCCTTTCATGCGTACAGTGCCAGTTACATAGCAGGGCATCGGCTATGGGCTGATACTAAATAATAATTTTATTTTTATTTTTCATCGATTATGTTAAGTGATAGATGTAATCAATAAATATAATCGAGCACTAGGTCATTATACGTACCTCGTTGATGTCGTGTGGGCAATACGCGGTTCCGTCATCTGATGTTGGGGTCGTTCGAGGTGAGATCATGTATATTCCCTGGAATATAATAAACATAATTATATAATGTATTAAGTTTGTGACGTTCTAATACTCTGGGATTAGATCTTTGTTATTATTTTACATTTATTATTATTGTAATATGTCTAATTATTATGATTAATGTATACGTTACCATAATTATCTTGATCTGTAGGACGACAGCTCCCACCGCAATGAATGAGAGCAGTTGCGCAAGCGTGCGGTTGTTGTGTACACTCATCGCTAGCCGCTTTACCCGTGGACTCACGCGCTGTTTTTCGTACATTCGTTTATTAATAAATCGTATAATTATTCATCATATTTTTTTAATAATATATATTTAATACATTCGATTCGATTTAATATCAATCGTGATTATAATTTTGATTTTATAACCTAATATGTGAGTTATCTGTGCGCGCCGATGGTTAGAAATGTATACAACTAATTACATTGCTCATCATTTTATCATAATGACGTACTACTAGGCTATATAATTGTAACATTAAGTAAAATCAAATAGATTTTTACATATAGTATATACCTCAAAGTTAATGCTGAGCACCAAATACGTGAAGCTGAAGATGACAATTCCAGAAACAATAATCGTCGCGATGACCGCCGCGTTGCTGGACAAATAAACAAGAATAAATATTATAATTTTATTGTACACTAGCGACCCGACCCGTCTTCGCACGGGTGTAATTTATTAATAACGATATTGATATCATATCAATATGATTTATAATGAATAATGTAGCTTTCTAATAACGCCAATATTTTTAGAATCGGATTATTAGGTGAGATTAACTACGATATTAAAATAAAAAAAAAAAAAATCATTAAAAATATTAGTATAGACTAATATTACGAGATTAGCACGGAAAAAAACAATTTGGATCAAAGTCTTGAGAAGCGTGATAATACATGGTATGAAAAACGTGAAATATTGGTAGATATAACATATTAAGAAGTGAGTTTTAAAAATATTGACCTACGAATTAGTATTCTTTGAGAATTTTAATATACGTACATGTCGAAGACGAGAAGTTGAACAATGGCCACAGCAAAGTACACAACCAAGGAGCAGATGAAATATACTCTCAGCATCCTGTCCCTCTCAGCGGTGTACTATAAAACAACCAACAACATTCACAATAAATAAATAAATCAGTAACGAAAGCTTTTATTTGTAAATTGTAAATTAATTTTACGCGATATACGTCGAATCAATCAAAAATATTCATAACAATCTGCCCGTCTCGACTTCTTACGGGTAAAATTCAAACAAAGTTACGCCTCCCATTTCCCTCTTTGACGTTAAAATTTCCAAAGACTCTTTATTAGTGAGGTTCTACATTGCGAAAGGAACTAAGTTAGTAACTAGGGTAAATTTCCAGTCAATCGGAGCAATAGTTTCAGAAATCTCGTGATGAGCAAGTCAGTGGTATTTCACTTATAATCAAAATACCTTCTTGTTATCCAAACCTTAAAATTAAAAAAAATAATTATTACAATGATAAATATAAAAATGTTCTTTATTTTACTTTTGTAAAATGCATTTATAATTATATATAAGTATACGTTTCATGTGTTGCCACTTGGAATAATGTTGAATATGAGTTGTTTTTAAGAATATTATGATTACAATACAAGTTTTAAAACAAGATAACGCAATGAATCTTTTCTGTGTTGAGAAAGAAAAAGCTAATTTACTTTGAAACTTAACCCGCCCCTAAAACCAATTTATCTCTTCAAACACTTTTACGTGATCTCGAATATAGTTTAAGAATGATACATTTAAAAAGTTTTATAAAGAATTTTATGAATAAAACCATTTTCTTTTATTGCTTCGCTATGTACTATCTAATGTGATATTCCTTATTTGACATAAATACGCAACAGTTTTTTTTTTTAATTCATCAGTTAGAGGTGTTTAAGGAAGAATTACATTATATCTTTATTTCTTTGAGTTCATTTATAAATATCTGATCGCTGCTAAGAATAGGTAAAAAAAAATCTTAACATTCGAGAATAATCGGGTGGCCTGAGATGTTTCGGTTGGTAAATCCCTTCGGGCAAACGGTTAATTTGTATTATAAATTACTTTGAAACTTTTACGCTTCAGTAACTTTGAAGGCCACATTCATACGTTATGTTTTAGTTAATTGTTACTTTGAAATTATTAATCATAATAATTAATGTATTCTACCTTGATACATATCATTGAACTACCTTAATTTACACGTTGGTCTAGCGAGTAGTTTATAAGGATATCGATTTTCAAGTTCTGAATTCAAACCGCAGGTCGGGACAGCGATAAGGTTTTTCTATCAATCAATAGTTCTAAACTTCTCGGGCTACTAAGCCCGGAGTTTAGAAGGCAGCAGAGTTTATATTTGTATAGTTGGAAAGCATGTAGAACCTGCGCCTCATTTATTTTCACTCGTGTACATGTGCTACGCAGTTGAATATCTCCCCATAGATTAGCCGCCTTTGGAGAAATCACTCAGGAATATAATCAACAAATTTAAGTGTGAACAGTAACAGGTTGTTAAAAGTTTTTGCGTTCCTTACAATAATATTATTTATTAAAATTACGATAAGCTAGTCCAAGATAGGAAACAATCGACGTTCTACGGGTAGCGCTAAACGTGTGCCGGTCGATCCTTTAACAGAAGGGTAATATAGGGGTTTTGATATATCTATATATACAATTTATTATACCTTTTCTCATAAATATTACCAATATTTAATGATAATTATGATGTTTATTAGATTTTTTTTTTAAATATTTGCAGTGTTTATAGGAATTATTTTTTTTAAAGAAAAATTATAATACATCATGTTATTATTATTACAACGAGCTATAGTAGCGAAACAAGACTCACCGAAAGATTCATTCATAAAAACGAACGCAACGTTTGTAAACTTTGTTGATCAATTATTGGGACGCCGGCAATTATCGGCTACGGACGATAGCGTTTCCAGTTCCAACTCGAAGTTCGCCATGCGTGTACGCCGTGTGTACGTCTATTCATCACTTATTCATGTGGAAATTCGTTTGAAGTGACTTTTAATTGAACTACTCTTATATTCTGCACCAACCGCATCGGTTGTATTTCAGGTTATGATTCTTCATAAAAAAAGTCTCGACAATTATGCAAAAATATTTATCACTCTTGATGACTGTCTTCTTATTCTGCTTAATCACCTGATTTTTTTATTTAGTGTATTTTTTTTAACGCATATTTCCTAAATAACAATTTTAAACTGGCTGACTGACATATTACGCTCAGCTTAAGCGGGTGGCTATATTCCATTTCCACAGGAGTTGTTTATGTAACGTAGCTATGTTACCCTATTATATACTTTCAATTATTAAAAAAAAAACAACATCTTAATTTCGCGAAAAATATTTTATTGATTAAAATAAGACAAACCGTATGAGTGCTGTATAAGGTTTTAATATCCTATTCAATATTAATTTAACGTGACGTTGCAATTTTAATACACGTAGATATATTTAATTATTAAAACTGTAGCGTTTTTTAAAGTACACTTTAGAAAAGTGTATTTAAGCGTATAAGTGATAACAGCATTAATTTCGTCTATATCGTATACTGGCAACAAGCCAAGGGCTTATGCTATTTCCAGACCTAGACCAACATGCCTTAATGTGTATATAAAAAAAATATTTTACTTAACACACTGACTTACAATTTACGTGAGATTTTATACAGTATTATGTATATCTCACAGTAATGTTGCAATACATTTAATCGAATATGCAGTGTCTATTATATTCCATTATATATAATTAAAAAACCGATGTACCCGATGGGATCACCTATCGGACTTTTTTAGAGTAGACTCTACTTTTATCTACTCTACTCCTCTTTTCTAACTACTCTCCTTTCCGAACCGGTGGTAGTGTTTAATCTGACTTACAATAAGTAAGTATAATGCTTCTATATTGAATAAATGAGTTTGAGTTTGAGTTTTAGTTTGACTCAAGAGTTATTTACCTTAGGCAAAGCACACTATCTATGTATATAACCCTGATACCTAATATAAAGTTCTGCAATCAATTAACTATAAAATATTTTATGTTCAGATTTGGTAGTCTACCTATTATTGATTTACGAAAACGTTCACAAACACTTAATAAAACGCTAAAGCACAAGGAATCTTGCAAATAACTATTTAGACCCAAATAGTTAATCACGTGTAGAATTAATCACTATTTTACACAAGTTTAATAGGTTTCATTCAAACTTAAAAGTTTTAATCCTTGGTATATACCGCGTATCCCCATGTATCTAGACTGTCTGATTAAGGAATACACATTAATTCACATTTTATAATGCGAGGCTATTTTTTACTGCGTTATAAAATGCACTCAACCAAATCGAAGCAATATCAACTAAGCGGTTTTCAAAAAACCTATTTCTAAATTTAAATAAGAACACTGAATTAATTTAAAAAAAGACAATTTTAGGTTTGACAGTATAATAATTTAATAATGAATACTATAGAATAAATATGAAATTCTATTTTTAACATTTGTTTTAAATATACAAACTTTCATCCCCAATTTCACCCTTTTAAGTTAATTTTCAAAAATTCTTACATTCTACCTTTAACTGAATAGAATAATAAATGCCGATTTCCATTTCCATACAAACCTATAGCCCCCATTTAACCATTTTATAAACTTTGTTAAATTTGAAATGCAACTGTTTTCATAACAATTACATAGTTTTTATCGAGTAAAATGAAGAAAACTTCATAATTTATCTTTTTTAAATCCGAGGACGTCATAAGAAGTAGCTAATGACTATGTATTAAACGGTCCGAGAAGGATATACATAATTACTAAAATGCAAGGAAGAGTTAAAGTAATATAAATATTTTGACGTATTTGACATTTTTATCAAATTTAAAGTAAAATAAACATGACACAATTACATTAGTAAGAAGTTACCTTGCGTTCCAGCTTATTATCGCGGAAAGTCAGTGTGAATGGCTGGCAGTGCTCGGCGCGGAGACGGTCGATGGAGCGGGCATCAATTGCCTTCATTAGATACTCGTTCACCTCATCCTCTGGTTTCTTATTCTCATTGTTCGTATCCACACCGATCCTAAGAATTTATTCGATGCGGTAAGTTTTCTATTACAAAGGATTCTATTGTTCCTTTCGAAAGATAAACTTTTAAACGATTGGTTAAATTAAATAAAACTTTTTAACTTTATATCTCATCTTTAGTCCTAAAGATACGTAAATAATATAGTTTATTTTATTATAACCTGAAATATATTGAGTTTTTTTAACTTATTACATAATAACATAATTACGAATTACTGCGTTATTATTAATGATCATTGATCAGATTATTCTCATCAATTTTCATTTCGAATTGAAGATGCCGCACTGTAAGTACAATCGAAGCGATTTTAATTTAAAATTTCAAACTGGTGAACTACATCCAGCTTGACCTGAATTTAGCTCTGTTTCCAAAACAATAGACTCTCATATGTCAAGTGCAGAGGATTTAACTGCCCGCTTTATATGCTCAAGCATTTTTTGTTTCATATGCGTACGTAACGTTAATAATAATTTTCAATTACGTATTATAATTGTTCTTTATACATTTTATTAATCAAAGCTTTGAGATTTGTTCATTTTGAAATTATAAGAGCTATAATAGATGATTGATGATTGTATTAAAATATAAGTTGACTTTAAGGTTATTTAATATGTTTTTTATGTATTTTGTTCGTAGGTATTCGTTCTTTACGATTTCATTTATTCATCATCGATCGCATTAAAGATATAACCGCAATGCAGTGCCGTGTAGCTCTCGTAATCATATCAGTAAAAGAGCTCGATTTTCTTTTAAATAAACTTGTGGTTTTCAATTTTCATTACTTAACATTGGTCTTTAATAAATATTAGTAATATGAATACTTTATTTTCCTTTTGGGAAGAGAAAAAAAAGGAATTTCAATTTTTTTATTTATTTTACATGTAAAATGTTTTAGAAAACATGTACAAAATTTATCGTTTCTTAATAAAGTCTTAAGTTTTGAGATTATTTTTTTTTTGTTATATGATCTCGAATATTTTGTTTCGCAAAGTTCTTAAGTCGACAAAGAAGACAGAACAAACTGCGAGATCGCAATTTTGAAACAAAGAGCAATCACCGAGCTTAGAAAAGAACGATGATTTTAAGTTCACAATTATTGTACTTTTAAAAAGAAATTTCAGTGCCAGTAATTTGCAATGAAGAATTTAATTTATTTTTTATTTTTGTAAAAAGTTTCAATTATGTGTATTTAAATGCAGTCAAAGAAAAAACTATAATGATATAATAAACAAAGTCATCTAATATTTACGTATAAATGTATATTCCATATTTGTTAGGTTAGTTAAAAATTCCAGATTAATGTTAAAGTGTGTATTATTCACACGCAATTTCAAAGATTAAAATTTTAGTACAATGTTATTATACATATTAATCAAGTTCATTTGAAACATCCATAATTTTAGTTATTTTAATTAATGAGAATTTAATATAAATTAAAAAATATATTATTTATAAAATAAGACGGCAGAAAGAAACATGAGAAGTCTATAAAATATTTAGTCTCAATAATTAATTTATAAGCAAGTCCGACATAGTTATTAACGACTTGACGAGTAATACGAAATACCTATGTCGCTAACATTGAAACGAAGAGCAAACATTTGTAATTAATTTCATTAGCATTGATGCGAGTCATAATTTATCATTTTATTCTTAAAAAAGTCTTCCATATCATTATGAATTTACAAATAAACTCTTCAACTTGAAATTAAACAAATTTAAGTACTTGCAACATAAATATTCAAGTACTCTTTAAATAAAAAGATTTTTGGCTTGGTTTTGTGTACAATACAACAATATTGTTACTTTTTTTTACAGCAACAGCGGCCTCGGCGGTGAATTACTGGATTCCGCCTGAATTTGTTGTTATGAGCAGGCTTGTCCTACCAGCGGATTCCTTTTTACCTAGCTAAACTTGAGGTACATGACTCTCACCAGCATCAAATAAACACCAGGTAAAACCGGAACTCATACAACTTTTAGATAAGCCCACCATTTGGTTATCATACAAGAATTAGAAATAGAACAGCGTCCGTAGTTAGAACATAATATGTGATGTTGTGTTGGTGGGAGTAAAACGTCCCTTACAAATAATATGCTATTATATAAAACCTTCATATTTCCCGTAAAACAGTCACTGTTAAATATATAGTTAATGATCCAAAACCAATTCTTTATGCTACAAATTCATCGTAGTACATTCACATCATCGAACTCTATAAAGATTTCGACATCGATTCGATTCCCTTGGACGTTATTAGTTATTTGTATGAAGTATAATTATGGACGATAAATTCATTTGACTTACTTGGAGGAGTGTTTCCCATGCTGTGATCCGTGTCCCATAACGCGCATTTCCTTAGATACATTTCCGTTTAGTGAGAACGAATTCTGAGGTTTCTTGTCCTGATAAATAAATATAAATATTTATGTACAATATTATTGATCATAATGGATTTCAGAACGGTACTTTTTAAATCTTTGTATAAGGATTGGAATAGATTTTTACATTATATTAGCAGCCTGTAAATTTACCACTGCTGGGCTAAGGGCTCCTCTCCCTTTGAGGAGAAGGTTTGGAGCATATTCCACCACGCTACTCCAATACGGGTTGGTGGAATACACAAGTGGTAAAATTTCGTTGAAATTAGACACATGCAGGTTTCCTCACGATGTTTTCCTTCACTGCCGAGTACGAGATGAATTATAAACACAAATGAAGCACATGAAAATTCGGTGGTGCTTGTTTGGGTTTGAACGCGAAATCATCGGTTAAGATGCAAGCGTTCTAACCACTGGGCCATCTCGGCTCTTGGAATAGATGTTTCGAATTATTTCATTATTTCCGATGTTTAGATTTTATTAAACAACTCATATAAATAAAATCATAGACAATGCGGTAGGTTTTGTGACACGCACCGAAAGACAGCACATTATTTACATTGTATCATTACTATAACCATGGCATGTTTTGATTAAAATTTAATTGCATCCGTACGAATACTGGGCAATATTTGGGATTGTAATAACACACGGTGAAGTGAAAAGCGTTTTCGTATAAACAAACTCTTCAACTAAGGTAAATAGACCTTCAATATTTGCACAAAATGTGTACACTATGAGCGAATATTTTACGATTTATAATGATTTAATATATGAATTTTTTTTTAGTAACATCTACGTATTATTTTCATATATTTTAATACGTATATATAATATTAAAATTAGAAACACATATTAGTAAGTGTATTATACGTTTGTGTAATTTAAAAACGTTTGAAATATTTTAAAATTTTATATAATTCTGTACTCATATATTAATCTCGAGAATATTTTAGTATATCTAAATAACATAAGGTGTAGCGTATATTTGAATGGAGTAAGAATGTTGATGGAAATAATAATCAAAACCGACAGTTCGGACCCTTTTCCAACAAAAGAATAGGGCTAAGGGTGCGTGCACAAAAACGATGAAATAATCATCTAATAGTTCGACAATTGATTACTTTTCGGTTGACTTCGTAATATATATTAAAATCGTTTCTTTTCGACGAATAAAACAGGAAGGAATCCGTACCAACACACTTAGGTATAAGTTGAATGAAATACGTTTTTTTTTTTTTTAATTATATTGCAAAAATTTAATCATTATCAACGCGCTCAGGCCGTACCGCTGTAATTGTAATGTATTTGTACTTCAATGCAATCGTGTTGTTCGAATTGTCTGTCTACTTACCACTCGGCTAGTGTCATCCGGTACAATGAGGTATGTCTCAATATTATGATCCTTCAGATATACGTTACGGAGACCACCATATCCTGGTTCAACTTTGTAATCTTCGCCGAGGCATCGTAGGGTTTCCTTTGTAATATGTACTCGCCTATAAGAGCATTCAAAATATTAATAATTGATCCACAATGTATACTTAATGAGTAAGTATTATATTAACGATACGGAGCGGATTGAAGTTTGTTTTCGCCCTAGGCCTTTTCACCGGGGTACCGGGGTACCGGGGTACCGTTCTGTTTTTGTAACAATAATACTCTTGTTTCTTATCAAAATATTGTCAATGTAAATAGCTAAGCCATGTCAACAATTATTGGTTGGTTGGTTTAATTATTAAAATAAATATTTACCATTATTATACACGTTCAAAATATTTTTCTAAATTTAGAAACTCTAAAAAAAGATAGTCATTCAAATCTTATCATTGCACATATATAAGTATACCTAGTTCATTATTTCATCACTTAACGGATTTAAGCGATATTCCTTGACCCTAGTGCTCGTATATAAATATATATTAAATTGATTTTATATACCCAGCGACTCCACCGCTCTCCATGTAGTTGGCAAGTGTAACATCATTTGACCACACATCAAACTGCCACTTGCGTAGTCCGAGGACGACGCAGTGTACTCGTCCGGTATGGATGCCCACGCGCATGTTCACATTCACCGCCATCACCTCACGTACCAGACTGACAAAATATTTTTATATTACTTTCTATATATATTATAGATAAAGTAAAACAGTACGTCAATTTATTTTCGTCGTAAGTACATCGCAGATAATAACAAATTGTTGAGGTTAATCTATAAGTAACAACTCTTTTTTAAATGTGTATTAATAATATTATGTTAGAATAATAAAATATGATTAACTTACGCAATCGCATCAATCATGTCGAGTCCCATTTCAACGCAGCACTTGGCATGGTCATCGCGAGCTTCCGGTAGACCCGACACGCAGTAATAGCAGTCGCCCAAGAGCTTGATTCGAAGGCAATGGTGCTCCGCCGCGAGACGATCAAATCTAAGACATTTGTAGCAGAGTTTATAATGATGATGATTATATTAAATGTTAATAATTTTAAAAAATCTTACAAATAGTATCACAGATGCAAAACCAACCAAGCTTTCCGAGATTCTCCACGCGCCGATATTATAATGTAGCAAGTATTACGAACTTTACGTGAAACATTATTAAAATATTCATTGAATTAATGTGAAATTATAACTACAGAGCATAATAAAACCGGAGGCGTCTTTTTTAAAGTACCGACTATTTTATAACTACATAATTTACTTTGAATACAGCTGAAACAGCTCTTCGTTTAGTGAAGTGCAGTCAGGAGCAGTTCTCTCTAAGTTTTGTTTACATTGAACTCTTTAAATTTACTTAATGTTAATTAATGAATCTAATTTGAAAAAAAGTGAAACTATACTAATAATTATTGAATTATCTTTTTATAAAATACGGCTGTGCGCGTGTTCCATTCTCTTAAAGGTCTTGTCTTAATTGATGATTGTTTATAAGTTTAGTTTGTGTCACTGTAATAAGTGAAGCTGTTACCTTCAATCAATAAAAAAAAAAAATTAATCCAGGTTTTTTTCCTCACGTATAATAACATATTATACTCATCAATGAAAACTCCCAGAACTTCTCTTATATATATTTTTTTATTACTTGTTAATATTTTGTTTGTTTAAAAATATCTCGTAAAAATAAAATCTTTATTTTACCCGTACGAAGTCAGGAACGGGTCACAGGTTATGATTCTTATGAATTGTAGTAATAATATAACTTTTCCTCAATACAGAATGTTAAATAAACTTTATTAGGTTTGTATTATTTTACAATTCTACGAATATATATTTAACTCGGGTTTATTTTATTCATTGAAAAATTTCCAAGAGACCTATTTTCTTTTAAATAAGGACTGTAATTTATTAATGGCTCCTTTTCAAGACGTTAATGTTGTCGGAAACGGCATTCTAATACGTTTAGTACATTGCACGTCCAGTTATCGTAATGAGGGACGATAGAAACTAGTACATTGAAAACTGCAAATCTATTTTAGGTGTTTATAATTCATGTCATCTGCTTATAATAAGCCTGCAGGCGTTGGATCAAATTCTACCACAGTAAATAATTAAACCAATATCAGCTTCAACCCTTTTCCATAAAAGGACCAAGGACCAAGAATTGCATTGTAGAGCAGTGGGATTTTACCTGCCGTTGCTTTCTCCATTTCTGAGACTGAAACTAAATTACATTGAGACTTTGTACAATGCTTAATTTTAACACCACTAGGCTTTCCAGTCGGAACTAAGCCAGTCCAATTACGAGCATCGAGGTTCCTCTCGTTACTCGTCGTCTTCGCATGTCGTTACAGGTTAATGAACCCTAGTGGTGGTGGATCAGAAATAGTACTGTTCAATCACAATGGGTGGCGTGAGTTTTACCGAAATTCCTTACAAACAATTGAAGATTGGTACCAAGCATAGGTAGTAGTACTATTATTATCTTGCAATTTCTACGCTGAACTATACTGTAACTAACAATATACTCTCTATGTACCACTATAACCCAAATTTTTTTTCTTTTATCCACTCATTGAATTGAATTTAAAAAACTGTGTAAGCATAATATTTATGTAGTTTAATAAACAAAAAGATTCCATTTCAAAACAATTAAATACTTCTAGTAAATAATTTATAACTTAGATTGCCTCATTGGTCTAGGGGCTAGATGTAAGACTACAGATCCCACGGTTCTGGTTCAAGTTCAAGGTCGGGTCGACCGAAAAGTAATTGAGTTTTTCTTTCGAAAATTCACATTAAAACCCCCGAAGTCAGGCAGTTGGAAGTATGTGCACTGCTTTGTCTCGAAAAGCCGTTAGTCCTGTGCCTGAATTTGCGCCTTTCCGGATTTGCCGTCCCATCCGATTATGTGAGTGACGGAATATTTAGTGCTTATATTTGCACACACTCACAATATGTCCTACGTAGTTGGTTGGTCTCTTATGAGATTTGCCACCGTGACCGAAATCGGCCGGAAGATGTCATCAAAATAATTTAATATAATTTTTAGGCTTAATAATATTGATAGAATAAGTAGCACCGGTAACCGAGAAGCTATGTGGAAGCCGGCTATCATGGTATGGGCATGTTACGCGGAGGAATGAAGACCATGTTATGAGGAAGGTCTTGAGCATGGATGTGGATGGATAGAGAGTTAGGGGACGACCAAAGAAACGATGGATGGATTTTGTGAAATACATTAGGCTAGAAAGAATGTTACTTGTGAGATGACTTCAGACAGAGAATTATGTAAGAAGAAGACAAGCTGCGCAGACTCCAAATAAAATTGGGATAAGGGCAGGAGGATGATGAATATTGGTATTATTTGACTTGAGAATATGATTTCAATATACGGTACCAATTGATTATGTTAAAACGATTACCTTCATTACAGCATGAATATTAACATCACAAAAATCAACGAATTATTCCGCGATCGGGAACCTTTCTTGAGAAAAGCTTCGTCCTTGTTTTAAAATTCTGATATACATTTGCATTACAGAATATTTACAGCTAATTTACTTACTTGGTGTAAATAAATTCAGGGCCAAAGCCATTTGCCTGTATATATTTGAGATTTGTAAATGGCGAAATACTTGACTTTACATTGAAATATAAGGGATGAATAACAATAGCTTCAGGATTAATATGTGATGTTCAGGTCGTACCTGATTTCTATTACGAGTAAGAACGAGAATATACAACTGTATTTTCTATGTCTAGTTTGTACTAATTTTTTCGAGCAATGCAGTGAATGCGTTCGAAAACCTGAGATTACACTGTGAACCCATTGTAGCCAATCCGTAGCCAAGTACTCAGCATTAGATGTAGTGCATTATGATTTCAAATGGATTAGAGACCATACTAAGGTTATTAAGAGAGAACTACTTCTGATATAAGTTTAATCATTAAATTCGCTCATGATAAAGTTAAGCTATTTCGAGATATATCTGTTTCACACAATATGTTTAGCATAAAATATACATATAATATACGGTATGACGAGATGCTCCAATATTTTTCCTCAAAGGAAGAGGAGGCCTTAGTTTAGCAGCGAGACATTTGGAGGCTGTTACTAAAAAGTCATAAGACTTACAAGCAACCCGCTCCAAATACACACCCGGTGCAATTCATTAATAAAGAAAATTATATAATATTAATATAATCTATACCCTAGCAAGTGCTAATAATGTAACTTTCTACAAGTGATTCTCTCGTACATAAAAACAAACAAATTTTGCCTCTTTAATATCAGTAATATATTTTTTAATAAAATGTAGCAAGATATCGTATATTTTTCTTTTGAAATTGAAATAAAACGCGTGTACAATAATGGAAAGGTTTCAATATTTCGTAATAGTCGAAAGAGGTTCCATCAATAAGAGGTGGCGGTAAATCGATTGAATATATTAGGCAAGATCGGTGTAATGTTACCGTCTTCGGCACGTGCGTAATAAAATGTTACGTTTTTGTAAGTTTTCCAGACCAAAGGTTTAATATGGACGTAAGTATTGTTATAGAATATATTTAATATTATTGTATGTATAGTGTGTACACACACCAGGATATGATTGCAGGTTTTTATTTTAAGTGTGTCTCATTGAAAATTGTAATTCTACATGAAAATTGGTTCACATGAAAATTTTAGTCAATATTGACGTATATGTAATAAGACGTCATAACAGTATAAATACTGTACGGTATAATAGTAAGTAGTAGAAGTTTTAGTTCGTTATCTTTTTGATTATTAAACGAAAGGCAGATGGAGCGTACGGAAGATCATAGTGAATCAACAAAAGCGAATACAAACAGTGTTTTTATTAAATAACAGTTTCTTTTTACGGAAATAATTAATGAAGTGATTGCACTTTAAATTTTTTATCCGAAAGTACCAGAAGAGTTATGAATCATAAAAAAATTAAATACCATTTGACAGTAACACCGTTAACATGTGTGGGACACAATATTAAGAAATAATGGAGGTCGGGTTTTAAGTGAGCCCGTCTAAATAGTTATCACCCACTCAAAATATATTCTAATGCTTAATAATCATACTTAGTATTGTTGTATTTTGGTTTAAATGTTGAGTGAGCCAATGTAACTACAGGAACAAGGTACGTAACATATTACTTCCCAAGGTCGCTTAGTGCGTTGTGTATGTAAGGACTTTTCACTTGTTTTCCGATATAATTACACAAGTCACATAACTGTAGTTTATTGTACATTTAACATAACGCGTTATATATACAAAATATATTATAAAATTATAATGTGCTATGTCCACACTATTTATTTTTACACGGTTAGGTATCAGGACATTTGTATATATACTATATAATAATAGTTTGTTCACGTAAATAAACTCTTAGGAAAATGTCTAATTGGTTTACGTTACAAGTGCAACCTGGTAACTGCATTAACTTAATTTATCAGTTTAAAATTAGTATTTGGTTTTTAATTATAAATTATCGTAATCAACAATATCAATAAGATTAATATTATTTATTTCATTATCGTCATCGTCAGTAGGCGCAGTAGTGGCATTTTTTTATTGTATGCATGAGTTATTATATAGAAAGAGATACTTTGTATACCATGTTAACTTTTCGAATAAATAATATAAATAAACATCATTATGTATATTCATAAAAGCGTAGCGCTGTAGCAGCAAATTTTAATTTTAATTATTTTGTGTGTATTAGTTGCTTCCTTAATTATTTTTAAATAAAGTTTAACGTCCCGTCACTTTGTTATGTTGAAAACTATCCAGATTTTATATTTTTCATCCTCTATTCAGTTTATGTCCATTGTGTTAATGAAGCGTAAAATCTGTGGTGGACACCATGAAAGGTGCACTAAAGCGTTGTGAAAAATTTACGAGTTGAAGACGAGTTATTTGCTGTTGCGAAGATTTTATTTGGAACGAAAATTATTATACTATTCAGTAAAAGTAAATTTTCAAATAAAGTTTATTTTTTTTTGTTACGCTTTTTATTTCAAACAAACGCATTAATTTCACAGCCTCTGTCGACGGATAGGTTGGATTAAAATCTGAATAGAGGATCGTTAATAAGATATTGATTGATTGAGTTTGGGGTTCTGTTCTCAAAACATTCATTTTATTCGTCCATGCGTATAAACATGAGTGAAATTTGTTAATAATACAAAATAAACAAGAAGTCGCTGAGCAAAAAAATATTAATTAAATATTTTCACTCTATAAAGTTTATACGTCATAGTTATTTTTTTTAATTGACGCATTATACTATCGCGGTCATTTCTAGCCGAATTTAGGTTCATAGTTTTGATGTGTCTCCTAAGTTTTAGCAAGCGTTAGCCATGCAAGTGAATGAAATCTGGTTTTGTAACATATCATTCCTAACTTCCTTGTATCAAAATTCGTTCAGTTGTCTTCGAAACATATCAAATTTTGTTGAAGTAGAAACATTTAAGTATATCAGTAGTAGAGGTATCAGTAGATGCATAAACCCAGGAATTTGTTATTTTACAGGTTAAATGGAGTCATTACGGGAGGCGATGACCAAAATCTTTGCCTGATATTGCAAAAATAATTTTGAGGTGCTAATCAGAAAAGTCATTTTCAATTTTTATGAGCCGCCTAAATTTTTCGTTGTCCTTGAAATTTAAATCAGTAGTAAGTGTTGAAATATTGACCAATTACTAAAAATCACTGACCATTTATGATCAATTTGAATAAATTTTTAAGAGGTCAATCTATTTCGAGGCACAAACAATGAATGCGTAGTTTAAGGCCAAAAATACATGGAGCCAATTTGTACGCTGACATTCTGTTTTAAAACCATTGTCCATAAATAATAGTGAACCTATGCATTCGAGTAACTTCCAGTTCTTAAATTTATGTCTTAATGGTTCAGTATATTAATTATAAATAATTTATGTTATAGAAAATACTGTTCATAATAACTTTCTAAATTGAATGGAAATTAATTATTCAAGTTTCATTCGTTAACAAGATTGCTGTATCTCAATTAGTACTTAACAATGTCGAATTTTATTAATTAAGAGATTGATAAGTAACGGAAAAGTTCAACTACTTTTTAATTAAAAAAAGTGTAGGACTTATAAAATTATTATGAATTGTTCCGGAGTTCTTTATTATTACATTATTTATCGAGGAATGTTTGAGGATGTTTCAGTGAGGCTTGGTTTTCGTATGTTTGTAATATAAACAATTTTACTGAGGTTTTAAATTTTATTTATACTGGTTTTTGTAAACAAAACTCGCATTTTAGCCGATGTACGTTACGCAAGCCTTTTAAACATTTTCGATTTAAAATTTTATCATTATTATTTTAAATTAATTTATTATTTGATCACCTAAGTAAAGTTCTTAAGTATTCCTAAAAATAAACCATCGACTGATAAAGCTTAGATACGATTACTTATTTAAATACCTACCGTAAATAACACGTTACAACTATTTGGTGTATTTGTATTTAGTTTAACCTAAACGGACGATAAATGATTAACTTAATAGACGACATTAACATGTTATCGAACCTGAGACAGAGCATCCTTATATATATATATATATATATATTACTTATAATTATATATAAAACTTATGATTTATGATCTTTTCATTTTGGACAAAACCAAATAAATAACTCAATTTCAGAGTTCCTTAACTTCAACGTTTTGTCTTATCGATTGATCAAATCATTTTCGAAGTTACATTTAAGATCATTATTTGATGGAAAGATGTTAATATTCCTTTATAATTATACTTGAATTGTTTTTGTCGTTTTGCGTTCTTCGTTATTGCGTATATACAAAACGATTGTCGGTAGCAGAGTGTTGGTTATATAAACATACTTCATCATACTTAAATACGAATTTATTTTAGTAATTACACGTATGTAATTGTATAATAAATTTTTTTTTTCATTTTTTTTACCTTTAGCAAGATAATTAATGACCGTGTTAACCCTTCGAAATTATAAAACACATATATTTTTTTAATATATGTTATTAGGTATATAAGATATTTTATAATTGTGTTTTATTATAATAGCAATTTTGTTAAATTTTGTATGTATATGTAAATTTAAAAATAGAATGTAATATTACATGGGCAAATATAAAACAAAATTCAATAAATACTTCTATATGGGCTTTGATTAAAATGAAAAAAAATAGTAGTATTTTTCAATACTTAAAACGTTATCTATTTTTTTACTTATTACGTTTTCAATATAGAGATTGTATGTCTTCTTCTTTTGACTGTCAAATTACATGAATAAATATGAAGAAAAAAAATAGGACTGTGACTATCAAACCGCTATACAAAGGTTATTAGTACGACTTAGTGTATATTTTATTGAGTTATCAACGGCCACCACGAAACTTTGTTGAATTAGTTTAGACTTTTCCGCTTTGAGCGTTATAACTTTTCGAAGCGCTCGTTTCGTCTTTGCCGAAATGAAAGAGGTTCTTAGTGGCCTTTATGTTCAACAATAATTTTACGTCATTCTACTTTGTTAACGTTTAAACAAAAATATATTTAATAAAATTTAAGACCAACATCAAACCATTATTAGTTTGACGAGGATACGAATAATAAAAATCATCTTATACATTTTTATGACGCACCATTTTGTGAAGTCAAACGACCTGTCATTATAAGGGAGAAAAGTTACATCCTTCGGTTGTGTTAGAAAATGGAAAATATAATTGCAAGATCTTTGATACCCAAGTCTATCCGTCATTTTTTATCAGAGATTGATTAATATCACGTGATGATATTGAGAAATGGAAGACAAACTTTATTAGAGTCGTTGTGGCCCAGTTTGAAGACATTGGTCTTGACCGAGATCAGAAAAACGTCACGTGGAATCTTGCATGCATGCAGAAAATAATCTAAAATGTGAGTCTATGATGGGGTTAACTGGATATTGACGATTTCGTCCAACAAGGCTTTAATACACTTACGAAGAAGGATATAATAAATTCAACCTAATAGTTAATACGTGAGAATCGGTATCGATTTAAAAAGAAATTACATTTAGGTAACATATCCGACTTAAAAAGTCTTGATTTCATTTAATATTTAAAATATATTTTTTTATTATCATTAATAATAAAACTTTAGTAAATAATTATTATATACATATATACAATATACATTAACACTGTAATAAATAACCTATTACCATATATTAATACCGATAATGCGTTGAAACTATATGATCAAAGTATATATAGGTACAATCACTAAAACCTGGGTGCTCAAGCTTCGGTAGAAACCAACGCAGACACACTCATACAAAGCTCTGTCGCGTTCAAAGTGAATTCATTAGTTTTTTTTTGTAAAATTCTTCCACAATTCAACAAAAACTACGGAACAATTTCGAGTTTTTATACATATAACGAATTTAAGAATGTATTCTTCACTTTATATCCAATTAAATAAATACATTTGGCGAGTATAGATTTTCTAAAAGGTACGACACGTGTTTATGATCTGTTTTGTAAGATCTTACAGTCTCTTTTGTACGAGAATAAGTATCACATGCATGTAGTTGTGAAATAGAAGCACGAGTCTTAAGTTCTCTTGAGTAAAATCCTCTGTTAACGGAAACCGTTTTTATTCTACGTATTTTTTCTAAACTTTTAGTAACAAACCTTGAAAAGAGTTCTTTGTTGTTATATACAACTTCATAATTCTATTACCTTGGTGCATTAAAATTATAAAATTATAGCTCTTCATTACTATAAAATATATTTCTTTAACAAGACTAGGACATGTATTCAGTTTTCAAAAATGTGTAAATACAGATTAAAATTTATACCTTTTATACCTCTTTATTACTTACAAAGTTAAGCAATTAATTTATGACGGCTGTAACATAAAATAATTTTAGATACAATATACGTTCTTGAGATAAATCAGTAATTTAAAACTCGTATCGATAACGGCTTTACTTAGATTAATGATTAAAAAAATCAAAAAGTATGTTTATGTTACACGTTAAACATCGTGAGGGTAACTTTATGCAGACTGCATGCTGAACATGATAGAGTTGGAATTATATGAAGTGTTTATTTAAGCGCCGCGGCAGTTGGATACATCCGTTTTAGTCTGTAAAGATTTAAATTTACAAAGCTAAACATAGAAACAAAATGTTTATTCTTTCACGTTTTATTTAATTATAGTTTATTCCCGACTCATTCAATTTATCTATTTTATAATAAAATACATACCTGTCAGATACTCAACTAAAAATATAACTTAGTTTTAAAATAATTTACTTGAAGCATGTATAGAGTAAAAATTTAACATTTAATATTTGAAATCAAATATGTTTTCAAAAATGTGTGTTGTTTGTCACAAATATAAATATGTATTTTTTTAATTCGTCGTATAATAGTGACTGACTGACTCACCTAGCAAACAGTTCATTCAACAGGCGTACGAGTTCCTCAGCAGTGCACTGGTCCGAAAGAGAGGTGAAGCCACAGATGTCCGCAAACAGGATGCTACAAATAAAAATGTGCTCAGTTTATTTATTACAACGTTCATTATTATTATTTTGTATAATTTTATTTGCAGTTAGTCTTACATGTTACAATTAAGCAGAGATGACAAGAATTAACCGAAATATTTTGTCATGATTGTTATACCATCGAATATAATGATCATTTCGGCAAAATAATAAGTCGACCCTACTCGCTAAAGTTTAGCTTATTTATGAGTACAATAAGCTCTTAACATTCAACACCTCCCAATTAGGTTAAACCTCAGGGACTCTTACATAAACCCTAATTATACTAAATAATTAGACGTCACAATAAAACTGCTAATATACATAATTCTAGATGAATTTAAGATAAAAGATCTTTCAAATTATTGTCCGCGCACGTTGTTTATTGAATGAGATACTAGTACACATACATACACACACTAGTACACATACTAGTACACATCGGTTATTTCGCTAAAGCGATTACATAATATATCTTTCATCCTCTACCGCACACAGATAACAAACAAAAATAACTTCAGAGTTTTTTATTATTAATTTTGGATTCCAATATTACGTTTCATGTGTATTTAATTAAATTATTTGTTTATAGTAAATATTTTACATTATAAAAATGAGTTCAGACAAATGAATTTATATATGAGAGAAGTACTGTTTATTCTGTTGTGCATAGGTATCTGTAGTATGAGATGATCTGAATTTCAAAGATGAAATACTACACCAGAAGAGGTCAAAAATGGGATTGAATAATTGTAAAAGTTTATAAATATTATGAATAAGCATTTTAAAATGAAATATTAAGTTATTACGTATGAAATATATAAATTTAAAAAAACTTTTTTTATTATATTTATTAATAATATTACCTGTTAGAATATTATGTTACATGGTTTGGAATTCAAATTTAATATCTTTTATTTATATATATACTAAAACAACCTACATCTTTTTTTTCACGCATTGGACATCTTCAGAAAAGTCCCAAGGCCTGGAAGGCGGTCTTATGTGGGTTTCTTACACACTAAAACTACTGTGATGGCCAACTTCGACACGGATCGGTGATCGAAGGTAATCTCATCCTCATTCCACGGTAGTACATAAAGAATCGCGAGGGCAGCCCAGATCCCATCTTCCTAGGGTCGTGCGAGGGATCGCCCTATTTTTTGCCCAATTTTTTGTTCTATGGAAAGCGAGGCGAAACTTTCGTCGTTTGTACCGAACAGGCTCAACGATTTTCTGTTCCGCCGTCTCTTTCTAGTTTATAAGGGTCTCACGAGAAGTATCCCAGTCTGCGTCAGAGTGGTTATACAACGTCATTGCTTTGTGTCTGATCTTACATAGGTATTTTAAAGCAACCAAGACCTGCATAAGTCAGAAGATGACCCGTCGCTTTCATCTCATCCAGGCTTTCAATGCCGGTAGGATCGTCCCGACAAAGCGTTTGCGCTCGAAGATACGGTTAGATGTGCACTCGAAGCGTGTACGCTTTCACCGTTCTGACGGAGGACGCGGGTCTGCTATTTATATCTACTCTCGCGTCCATATTCCCCAGAATGTCCAAGAGCGGAAAACACGCTAAGACTTGTCACCTCTTCGGATACCGTGCGGTATCTAAGCAATATGCGACGTAATTGTATATATTACGCCGATGCGAGCACTAACGTGTCACCCGCATAACAAACGACGCTGACATCTTCCACAACAGACTAGACTTATCATCAACGCCTCGCAACCTCGGGTCACCTGTTCGAACAGTGACCGAACGCGCAACATCGCATCAATACTCGAAAGGCGCTGTTGCAAGCCCATGTAACATTCAGCCAGGTCAAGGCCGAGAAGAGACGACACAGGTGAGATACAACAATGCGCTCAAAAATATTGCCAGCATCGTCCAGTAGACTTATGGCATACCATATCTCCATTTTTGATGGTATAAATAGGGTACAATTTACCCTAGGTTAGGTTACATTAGGAATTCGTTATAAAAAATTATTGCCTAAGTCGGTTTAATAAGGAACGTTTGAAATTATGTTCGTTAAATTTAAAATGTATAATTATTATTTAATTATATGGTCCTCTGAAGTATTTAAAAAAAAAACAAAAACAATTTCGTTATACTTATTTTCTAAATGATTGGATTTAGTTAATTTAAGTTGCTTCGTTATTGTTGAGTGCATCTGTTACCTACAGTTCAGCAATCAAAGATGGTGTCAATTAATTAATGTCTATTTCTAAATCACGTAGAGATAGATCTTTGGTGTACCAAAGATCAATCTCTACGTGTCTTTTTTTATTTATTAAATAGGGTTAAGAATTAAACCTATTTTTTTATTAAATTTATATTATTTCAAATGTCCTCTTCTAAATAAGCGTAAAAAGACAAGTTTGATAAGACGAATTTTGTCAAAACAATATTACCTATCTAAATTATTAAAGAAAAATGTCATTTCTAAACTTAACATTGGCTAAAAAATCCTGGATAACCTCTATAATATAAACAATCGAATATCTCCATAAGCATTTTGGTTAATTCTATATAACATTGTTGAAAATAAAACCGGTTACTCGCAAATTTAACAAAAAAAAACCAATATCTTACATTATATAAAACATATTATGAAAACGCATTTAAGTAAGAACCGTGGATAAAATTTATTATTTCATATTTTACTAACCTCACATTCTCGTATCTTTGAATATAGATTTTGTGAAATTGCTCCTGACGCGGCTGGTTGGCAATGTCCGCTTTCATCTCCATGGCAACGTGGCGAGGTAGAACAGAGAGTAGTAATCGTTCCTGTTTAAAAATACAAAGATATAATATTATGGTTTAGAGGATTCAATTTGAACTTCAGGCTACAAGGAAAATTATTAAAATATATTTTTTATATAATCATACCAATTTCTGCCCGCGTCTTAGCGCGTTCGTGGTACAATTTTTCGAGATAAAAGTAACCTAAACACGCTACTTATAGTATATATATACGCTATTTCAGACTATAACCTATTTATGTACCTTTCTTTCATATACATATACATATTGCGTGATTGAGTAACAAACATCTATCCATCCATACTTTGCATTTATAACATTAGTAAGATGAAGACACAAGTGCAATACAAATTTAAAAAAATGTTACATGACTTTAAATTAACAAGTTTCATCAGTGACAAACGGAAACTCGAGTTTGAACTGTGACCATAAAATTTCTAATGTCGGTACATAGATACTAGTGATTAACAAAATCATAAGCATATCAATAGAATATACATACATATAACAGTTCAATATCAAGAAATAATTAGACGCAATACTCTAACTTTACAAATAAATCATTAGTGAATCAAACTGCTATTAATAACTCAAGCATCTTGCTCAGAATAGCTTGTTATTCCGTCGATTGTCACAATGCTTCAAACTCGATACAATCCAATCATCTTGTTACAGTCTTTGCATTCTACGATAGAATAACCTACTATTTTTCGAGTAGGGAAACTCACGTAGAATAGTGGTTCGCGGGTTACGTTAAAATTATTATAGACCAGAGTCTACTGCTACTAAATAAAATTTGATACACCTGAAAATTGCTCTACCTAATTATTCAAAAGAATCCCATCCAAATATAAAACAACGAATCGTGTAAATGTCAGGCTAATTATAGAACATGAGCTATTATTAACCATGTTAATATTTTTTCGACCTGTACGTTAAAATTGTAGAATTTTAAATTAATTTTCGCTATGGGAAAATAACATTCCCAAGCAGATATAAAATAAAAGCGGAATTACAATATTGTGCGTTTATATTATTATGAATAACATATTTTTTTTATAAATTTATCTGTAAAAAACAATATAATTTAATATTACAAAATTTAAAAATAATCAGTTAATACTTAAATGGAAAAGGTTAAATTTTATCAACGCACAAAATCAACTGTAAGAGATAGTCTTCTGGAGATATTAGTTTCGTGATTTAGAGGTACAACTTAAGGATATTGCGAAGTTTTGATTATAATAAGATGCTTTATAAGGCATCTGTATCCCCTCAATCCTCAACATCATCCAATCGAAGTGTCTATCAGTATCAGGTCCTATACGTTTTTTGATGATAGAGCAACTTTTAGTATAATGTCAAGTAAAATAATCACAATGAATTTGAATATAGAACGAGCCAAATCTAAATAGGTATAATCAATTTGATTACTAAAATTATACCCACTTTGATAGAACCAGATGTAATTTCCAACGAAACGAATTAAGCACGAAATTAGACTTTCATATTTTCAGACGATAAATTACTCTGCATATTTCGTAATAATAACTATCTTATAATTCATTTAATAAGTATAACGTATTGATAATTCACGTCATTATTATTAAAGAAATCCTTAAATACAGGTGTATGAATAAGCGTAATCAAAAATGGTTTCGACAGACTAAATATCTTATGTGAGTCGGCGAAACGCAATTAGAGCGTAAATATTACGTTCGAAATGAAAGACGATTTAAATAATAACAAATTGGATAGATAATTCAGCAGGAAAACTACTAATGAGAAATTGTTTATCTGCTACAGATACAGTATATTTAACAGGAATAGGTTTTACTAGGTATATACTATACTCGTTATTGCAAATTGATTTTCATTTCAATTGAGTTAGTCATAACTATACAGACATGTATTATATACGTATTTCAACGAGAATAGTGTCAGATTTGGCATTAACAGGAACCTAATCGCTTGCATCTGCCATTCAAGCTCGGGAGACGCAAAGATAATTCGATATTCGCCAATGACGGAAATCTCACATGTATGACAATTTAATGAAGTGCATGCGATGTCAAGGCAGGCCATAATTAACTGTGATAAAATGCCTTATAATTATAGAACGAAATGGTTTATCACTGTCACAAATTGAAAACATATAATTGAGGAGCTGGTGAGAATTTTGATAATCAATAAAAATTATGTTCAATTAGTCAGAGTCTCTTGTGCCGTTACGTAAATACATAAGTTACAGAGCTCTAAATTTGTAAATAAAGAGACACTGAATCATTTGCTCATGTCGTCACCTCTTGAGGCAGTCGAAAGCAACTTGGAAATTTAGGAAATCTATTAAGTAGATATCCAGCATTAACGGCCAATCATTACTATGGGCTTGCCTTAATTCTCAAAATGTAAATTAAAGGATTGCGTGTGATATTATAAGATGTATAATTATTTACTTAATGAATGACGTGATTGCCTTTTTTTACAAAAACAAAATCAATAATCTGCCAAGGCCACGGCAGACTGTGAGATCTGTAATCTTCCAAAATTTAATTAATCGAACGATTCTGCCAAGCGTTCATTTCATGTAGCAATATAGAATTTATTTATCATAAAAAAATGTCGGAACAACGGATATCTGCCTGTTCACTATTTGTATTTTTTTACGGAATCTAAAAATCAGCTTCACAAGTAGACACAAATAAATAAAAGCACATTTTGTGTCAATTCGATGCGATATCAGGACGAATTGGAAATGCAACGCTCCCATGGCGAAACATGTGGGACATAATGTTGCTTAAGGCACTATTATCACTTTTAACAACATCTGCCATATTGGCAAATTTTGCTCGCCAGCTCCTTACGTATCATAAATAATCCAAATATCGCTATCATTTCTTAAAGCATTTATGTATAATAATAATATAAAGCCTCTTCAGACAAAAAGCTCATTTGTAAGATTTGCAGTCTAAACAAAATAATTGCTCCTAAAACTATTTTTTTATTATTTTAATCATTTTTATCATCACTGTAAAACACTTTTATAATAAGCTCAATGTAAATTTAATTAGAAATTATTACTGGAAACGTGCTTTCATTCAATACCAAAATAATACAAACAACTTAAATGTTTCTAGCATGCGATTTTGAAATAGACAAACGATATCATCCCAATATTAGATAATATTTAAAAATATATAGTAGATATGTATCAATTAATTAATATTACAGACATAATATTTCTATTTACTTTTACAAAATAATTTGATTCTACAACCAGAACTAACGGCACTTTTTTTTTTTAATTTAATATTACACCGTCACGCAAGCTGAGATTTTCTATTTCTTTGTCATCAGTATTAACAAGACTTCAATTACTACTGGTCCAACAAAAACAATCAAATTCCTACTAGGTTTCCAATTCGTTATCGAAGATTTCAAGGATTCATTTAGAAATATCTCAAGCCAAACATCAATATTCTGCATCTGAATTGGAATGGTCTTCTATAGATAGGGACATAACGTCTAACGATTTCCTGCTTAGTGGTTCCGTGAGGAATGGTTGTTAGTTATATATGTTAGCTATAGTATACGGTTTCAATATTTATGAAAAAAAATAAGGACACTTGGTGGTAGGGCTTTGTGCAAGCCCGTCTGGGTAGGTACCACCCAATCATCAGATATTCTACCGCCAAACAGCAGTACTCACACACACTCACACACCGCAGTACAACATTATTGTTGTGTTCCGGTTTCAAACCGGAATGAGTGGGCCAGTGTAACTACAGGCACAAGGGACGTAGCATCTTAGTTCCCAAGGTTGGTGGCGCATTGATGATGTAAGGAATGGTTAATATTTCTTACAACGCCATTGTCTATGGGCGGTGGTGACCAATTACCATTAGGTGGGCCATTTGCTCGTCCGCCTACCGATATCATAAAAAAACAACAAAATGTAATTACAATAAAGACTGACACATAAAATAATAATTAAATCAAATAATAATTAAGGTCCAATGATGAATATGTGTAAGGGGCTGTGAGGTAAATTTGACGTATTTAATTCAACATTTTCATGACCAAAACGATTTACTCTGTCAATATTAAACATCATACCCACATTCTCTTTTAATTGGATGGTTATTCGACAATTAATCGAATTATGGTTTGGTAAAGCTGCATATTCCTCAACATTCAACTGTGAGCGAAATAAATAATAAAGTAGGTAGAAATCGAAGTAAAGCTTGCCTTATTTTATCTACATGACATCTTTTAACGCAACATTATAATACCTTCGGCAATGATATTGATATTCATGACAAATGACCGAATTCGTATTATACATAATTTTAATTTTGGAACGTCCATATCATATAAGTTTGACATAAGATAATAATTATGCCATTTATCCTAAAAACATTATTGTTCATTAATTTGAGTGATCCATACAAATCGTTTGCCAATATGTATGTTATACATTAAAATAAATATGAACGAATTAATAACAAAAGAACTATTAAACACGATAAGATGGTAACATTTTATTGTAAATTAATTGAACGAGAGAATACATAGTCAATGTCAAAATATAAAAGCATAGCAGCAACACCGTGTGACAACTTTGGTTGGGCTTGTGTTGGACCAACTTTGGTTTAAGAATTTTGAGGAATAATATTTATAATACTTAAAATTTATTTAGAGCAAAAATAGCGTATCTTATAAAAATTAAGTGCTTTATTATTCGATGACCACCGTTTAAATTCTTAGTAACGACACACTCGTAGTTTTGTTATAAGATTTGTGTTTATAGAATTATGTAATTCATCTTGCAATGAAATAAACATTGTGCTATTGAATGCTTTTTAACTCGTATGAAAGTATGTCACAAAAGGGGGACGGGTTGCACTGTGTTTATTTGTTAGTTTACCTGTTGTTGATTTTCTCTCTGTGTTACGAGGCGCGCTTCAACGCAATCTCTGGTCTCCAAGAATGCGCGACGCTGTGCGAGCTCTCGGGGATGGTGAGTCATGATCCCAGCCACGTTGCAGGCGACTAGAGTAACCAGACTGCAGAAAATCTATACAAAAAAACGTCACTTTTATGCTATTCTAAAATCACACATGGTTTTTTTTCTCATTATAATATTATGGATGTATGAATGTAACGGACATTCAATTAATGCTTAGGTCTATTTTTTATCTGTTAAAAACCATATACAATTATTTTCTATTTTTCAAGTGTAAAATGTCATCATGATTAATATCTTGCGCACGGCACCGCAAAAACTCATTTAAATAGCTATTACACGAAAGTTTTGTAACGTATGCAGTTAACGGATGATTGGCTGTAATAGAAATAGAGTTTTCCTTTATTAAATGTAAACATAACAGAATAAAGCGTAATCAACAATCTAAAAATATAGAAAATTACCCACTAGGAGGTAGCACCATTATTTTTTCCCCTCGCATACATACGTTTCATCTTTATTGCAAGATGGAAAACTTTGAAATTGACACGATCTTAAAACTTTACTTTAAATACGGGTGATAATGTTGAATTTTACTAAAAAATCCGAATTTTATTGGTTATTTATAGCTGAAACTGCGGCTCTACCCACGCGAAATTTCTACCTATAGCTCACAAACCTTCACCCTCCATTCAGCCCCCTTAGGGGGTGAATCAATCAAATAGTCCATGACCTTCCCCGCGACTCAAATTATCTCCATACCAAATTTAACCTAAATCAATTCATTGGTCTAAGCGCGAAGAGGTAACAAACAAAGATACTTTCAGATTTATAACATTTTATAGATATAAAAATATTGTGAAACACAGTAAGTAAATAAAGGGTGATTTGATGTATCTTGTAATCGATCTCCTTTACCTGCACATCCGTCGCCTTGTTCATTATAATCTGTGCTCCAATATTGACAGCGGCGAGTGCAAGACCACCCACCGTTGCCTCGTGTAGTCTAACCGGTAGGGTCGCATACGTCACATACGTAAACAAGGCACAAGTGCCGCAGCTCAAGTCCAAAGATCTAGGGATGGCAAATAAAAAGAAGTCACTTTGAACAAACATTTAAATTAAAACATAACATGAATCTTTTTTCTCATAATTATGATAACAAAGAATATGTAGAAATGAGGAAAGGCGGTCTCTGTAAACTTGTCTTGTTTTATTATTTCATAACATAATTTTGCACATTCATGAACAAATGACAGAATGAAAAGAATGGAATGGTAAAATATATTTAAAATACGTGGACAGCAGTTTTGTTATGGCTCTGACAATAGTCATAAAGTATGAAAATTTGCTTATGTTTGCCGAATCATTCACGATTTAAAAAAATTCTATGATATTTTTTGTTTTGTTTTTTTTTATTAGCTATAAATTGACAGTTTGTTAAGGCATTTCGAAAGATCGTTCTCTTTTAATTTCGAAAGATCGTTCCTTACAAAAACATTCACTGGTGCCTCAAGACAAAATTGTCACTAAATTATAATTATTTCATGGTTCTCTTAATTATATAAGAGGGCCTCTGGGGCCAATAATATCTTTTATTGAGCCCTATGTTATTGAGACACGATGGACTAATACTGGGTCACTATAAGTAATTTTAAAATATATTCAAAGGGATTATCTTCACAAAAACAATAAAACAAAACAAAAACATTATCGTTTAAAAATCAAGACATTTGTTGTAGGATTTTTTTTGTAACGCGAGAGAAATTCCAGCAAAAACGACAGAAATAGAATAATAAAGGGTTTTTCGTTAGCTTGTAAATCTATACTTGTACTCTCTTCTTTACTACAAATGAAATTTAAATTTAGAATTCGGTTTACTAATTTATTCACAAACGGATTTTAATTATTTTGATTTATGAGCACATTTAATCAATCCATTATATATGTACCTATAGGGACCATAGCGAAAGGTTAATTTTTGTTCACTAATGTCGAATAGTTAACCGATACTAACAGTTTCGGCGAAATTGAATAGATAATAATAAAATAATACTGTACGTATATCCTCCAAAACAGGTGGAATATTTACTACTGATATAATAATATTCAGATGTTCAGACATCCATTATAAGCAGTATGAAGTTAATTTTGATTGATAAACTGAATCCACCTTTATTTTGTCAATATGTTCTTAAAAACGGATTATTTATCCATGAAGTATAAAATATTGTCGTACGTTACTTATGTAATAAAATTGAGACCGACAATTTCCTCCTACAAAGAATCTCTATTTTATTTTTCCAGCGGTTGGATAGAAGGCGTTCAGGTCGTTGATTTGCTATTAGATCGGCCTGACTGGAGTCTGCATAAAATGAAATATACCATGTATAAAAAGAGAGTATAAAAATGTATTCTTACGCAACTGAACAATAAACGACACAATAACAAAAATTCAAATGACTTAAAGCTCTAAAGCCACTTTTACATCAGGCAAGAAATCAGCGCCAGACCCAAAAGTTACTTACTCTTATTTAATAACATAATTTCAATTGTGCAAAACACGGAACAAATTCTGGCAAACCTTCATAGAGTAGTCGGCTTAAATTAAATTTACAATTTTGAGAGATGGTTTAAAATAATTTCGAAATGTTTTACATATATTGTTTTGTACAATATCTGAATTAACTGAACAAATCATTCATCATACATTGTACCGTCAAACAACAATACCAAGTATTTGTTTTGATCCGATTTGAAGGGTGAATGAGCCAGTGTAACTACAGGCACAAAGGATATAACATCTTAGTGCCCAAGGTTGGTGGCGCATTGGCGTTATGGGGAATCATTAATATTTCATACAATTCCAATGCCTTTGGGCAGTTGTGAACTAACTATATGAAAAAAAAAGTATAGGCTGTTTAAAAGGTCTTTGTTTAAATGTTGAAGAAAAATGATTATTGTATCCTGTGAAAATTGGAAAAATAGGATACATAGAAAATAATTAGTGACTAGTAGTTTTTTGCGGAATGAAGTTTCCTTGAAGTTACACCGCAATTACGCACACAACAACGTGTAAAATGTCGTCGTGTGATAATTGTTTCTCCTCTTTTATTCCCAAGAAAGTTATATTCCGACATTACACGTTTATGTATGACTTTTTAACATTAATGCGGGCTTAATGTAGAAAAACTATGCATCTTTTATTTCTCCTGTTGTTGGATGGTCATGAATGTCATGAAGTAAATTAAGTTTTGTCTAAACAAACATTATGTGTAGAAATTTAACGTCATTGTTTGTTTGCAGAACGCTTTAAATAATCGATTGAGAAAGACTGCTTAGAAATATCCAGGTAGAAAATAATAACAGTTGAAATAAAATGTGTACTAAAATAAAAGTTGAATTGAAAAGAGTGTACATTTAAAAAGAAAAGTAATTAAACCTTCTTTCACTATTTATAAAAAAATGACACGAGCTGGCTAATACACATAATATATTTTAATTTTCTAGTGGAAACTTAATTGATAAAAGGATATTTTTTTTACAATACCTTAGGACTGAAGTTCCGGCAAATGCGAACTCGATCAGCAGAAATGTGACGAGTACGACATATGATATCGTCAACAGGTAAATCTCGTTTATAGCTGGTCGGCTCAAGCAAGCCAATAAACCTAAACAAAAAGTTTTGTTAAACATTCACTTTATATATAAACATGATTTCACGCCTCGTTAATATAAAATAATCGAGTTGGACCAATAAATTGAAACATGTGAATCTCAACCAAAGATTGCCTCTAAATCTGAACAAGCTTTTATAATATAATTATAATTCGATACTGTATGAGTCGGGTAAAATTCTACCACATGTGAATCCATCGTAACTAGGGCAGCGTGCGTTAATAAAGCCCTTCTTCTTAAATGTAGGCCTACGTCCCAGCAGGGGGACGATTACTTTACTTTTATTAATATCAAATGAAGTTCAATATTTCATGCAATTGTTAACACATTTCGATAATTTACCTAAGTAAAGAATATAAATTTGTTACACAAACATACATTTATGATATTTTATGTTTATATACACATACAATACCATTTTAATCATAACATATTGTCTCTCGAAAATCGAAACTCGATCTAATGTCAAATGAAGCTCTCGTTAGCCACTTAAGCAAGAAAAGTGCTTAGATTGGAATTTTGACGTAGAATCCGAGATAGCTTTTTCATTATGTGCTTTAAACTTTGCGATATTCATAAGATAGAAATATAATTTATCACTTATTCGGAGTAGATATTACATGTTTATTAAATAGTATGTAATTCGAGCGTATAATTATACTATTTTTTTCAACGCATGAACACATGTATTCATTAAAGCGATGTTGTTTATACAACAACATTGTTTTAACGAATACATTTTTTAGGTAGGCCGTATATTAGATATATTCCTTGTAAAATACCTAATTCCTAAAAATACCTACCTAAAATACCTATTCCTATTCTAAAATATCGTATTAGTTACTTTTTACAATAAAAAGATATTATTTAATAATAATAATTAAAACAAAAATAACTTTATACCACATAATAGGATATATATTGACCTAGGTTTAAAAATATATTTCAAATCTATCTAATGTCGTATATAAACCTTATAAATTAAAATGATCTTTCAATTCATGACAAAATATTTCAAACGAATAATTAAATTTCTCTGTTCCTTAAATAGAGACGTTTTCCGTTATCCAAAATGATATCTCTTTGTAAGTTAAATCGAACATCAAACTGAAAATAGGTACGCGGTGAGTGTGTGATAGGCTCTATATCAGACACGCTTCGATGGACAGCTTGTGATATCTGTCCTACTCCAAATGTGAATATATTTTTTTGTTTACAATTTCGGTCTTATGTTTTCAACAATCCGATACTTAATTCGACAATCGCATCATAGGATAGTGAAAACATTTTTGAATTTAGAATTATTGAAATTTTATATTCCACAGATTCCAATGCATGTTGAATACGTGATTCACTGTGGCGCCATTTTGAAAGATCATCTAATGCTATCATTAAATAATGTTTGTTTTCAATAAACTTTATTATATGCTGAAGGGCTTGATATTCTTTTCGATGGTAGTAATGTAAACATAATAAAAAAAATTCAAGTTAATAATTTTATGAGCATATGTACAGTGTATATATCTACTACAAATGTATTGCTTGCCAAATTTTTACTTCTTGTTTATAATTAGATTAATAAATATAATATAGACAAATATTATTGCTATTCTTTTACGTGCTGTTATTTTATTCCAACCAATCGTTTAAAAGATAATACTTACATGTATAAACAAGAGAGACAATTCCGAGGGTAATCGTATTAATAATGTGAGCCACACGCTCCTTCTCGTAGTAGGCTCGTTTAAATTTGGTAGAGTTTAGATCCGAGAGTTCGTAGTAGCTCATTGTCGAGAACGTCGGCAATCTAAAAATCAGATCCAAATAATTATTATTGAAATAATGAAATACATTAATAATAATCTAAGTATAAACACTGCTGCTATCTATACTAATATTGGAAATGCAAAGTAACTCTGTCTGTACGCTTTAACTCAACCGATTTTGGTGATATATGGCACGGAATTAGATTATGCCCTAAGAAAGTACATAGGTTTTTTATTATTTCATATAACGAAAGGGTTTAATTTGCGAGTAAAACCTTGGCTTTAACCGCGTTTTCAGTTGGTATAATAAAATTAAATGATCGATTGCTTTTGTGGTTGATTATAACTTAAATTTGTTTACAATTAAAGTAACAATACAATGAAAAATATTTCCATCAAAACAAAAAAAAAATATTAGTGTACCTGTAAGATTCCGAGTCCAGTAGGAAATTGTTTGGCGGTAGGAGACCATTAAGGTAATTATGTGCCAAGAGTAGTGTCTTTATTTGTACGGAGATCAGCCCAACGGCGACCAACAGCAATAGTCCGAGTAGATGAGTCATATTCGTTTGGTTCATGCGCAGAAAATAGCGCTGGTAAAGCATTTCGACCTGGAACAAAGAGCTTATGTATAAATGATCCTTTAATGTTGATTTACACGATTAATTTGAATTGATTATTAAATCTAGCTATTGATTAAACAAAAGTTTGTCTAGCCTATTGAACGTATTTAATCGTGCAAGCCCGACTCTGTAGTTACTAACTCGTCAGTCATTCTACTGCCAAACACAGCAACACAAAGTATTGTTGTGATACTATTTAGGTGTGAGTGAGCCAGTGTGGTTTATACATGTACAAGGGACATAGAATTTTAATTTATATATCAATAACTATGGACAGAGATTTCTAATTAGTTAGACTGTTTAGTATATTGGCTGAAATTTATATTAAATATTTTTAGTTACATTATCAAATAAACCTTCGATATAAATTCTAGCTTTCTAGACTATTTTTAGCTGTATTACAAAAAATATATAAAATATATTATTTAAAGTATTCTAAAATAATGACCTTTGTCATAAATGTTAAAAATGTATTAAAAAAATTGTAGCCTATCGAGCCTTTCGATGGTTAAGCTACATTTAATGTCGTGTTAGTTGTTTTAATAACTAACAATCCAATCTTAGATTATATCATCAATCATTGTAGGTTTCAAAGAAAATAATAAGCCAAGCTTACTGTAAACAAGAGTTTCATATATAAATTAAATAAACTATCAAACAAACAAACTTTACTCAAACTCAATTACAGTGCATTCAGCACGTTATTATCAGTTATATATAAGAGCTCGTAGAACAAATGAGTCCAAACATAAGGGATTGACATTTAGCTCATTGAGGAGCCATCGTAGAATCCAAAAGAGCCGAAGTTTTCCAGTAAATCTTACACGAAGATTACAGTTCTAAGTCCAGAAAACCTCTGAATTTTTATGAGTTTAATTTAATTTTAAAATTAATTTCGGTGGCTAAGGAAACATGTATTTGTTTTCATTAACGCAATTAATGGATTAAATATATATAGCCAATGGTATAACTAACTACATGGTGTGATCTATCGAACGGACACCATATTTTTGATCTTGAGACCATTCAATTCATATCAAGTTTTATTAAATATTTGGATATTCTAGTTACAATGAAAATTTTAATGAATATAATATTTCACTAATCGGCTTACAACGATAAGCCTCACGTTGTATACTTTTGATCATAATATTTAAAGAAAAATTAGAATCACATCTTATTCTGTGAAATTTAAATTTTACATAGTACGTAGTTTAATTTCGATGACAATGCAATTGAATTGGCTGATTATTCACCCAAGATTGGCTCCAGACGAAGGAACACTTTAACGATACAAAGCATTGAGACGAAATTTTGTATATAGATGTGTAGCGTATTTAGGAATTTTGCATCAATTGAAACGTTGACAATTGCCCATGGTATGATTTTGACGTATGACGTACTTCCCTTCTCGTGTGTAACGTTAATAGGCTGCTCTTAAAAGTTAGCTAGTGTAACGAACTTTTATCCTTCTCCTATCCTACAAATAACATCACACATCCCTTGGATTACGCTGTTCATGTTTGTGTAGACCAAGGGAGCGTTCCCAAGAAGAAAGTGTCTTCGAAGAGCCCGGATTTCGAGGTAACAACCCCCCATTTTACTCATCTTAATACAGTCCACTTATCTCTCGCGCGCACAAGATGCTTTTTTTAAATCTTATTAATAGCTTTGAGTAACTTTACTTTTACCTAAGAAATCGACGCTTAAACGTTGTTAATTAACTTTATAAGAATATATAATTTGCTATTTATATTTTAATTATTTGTTATTTTTATATTTAATGGTCGTTTAGATCATGAAAATTGTGTTCTTTTACTTGATCAATTCATTTATTTTTTCAGAGCAAACTTTCATAAAGCAGCGTCTTATAAATAGTGCAGGTCTGAATGCGTATTTCGATAGATCTGTGGAAGGCTACGTGTGAAGCATTGACCAATAAAAAGGAATGAGGTAGTTTTATAGAAGCAGACTTGAAATATCAATAGAATAAAATCAATGACATAACTAACAATACATAAAATTTCTTACGTTAGAGAAATCTTATATAAAAAACGATTAATTATTTTCACCTCCATGTTTATTAAGAAAACCAATCATTAATTGTATTCACGAGACAATAAAGTTGATTCCTACATTTCGATGCTGGTGTTCGAAAATAGAATACACAGTCAAAGAGAACAAATACTTATACTTTATTGGATTCAATATAACCGAGTAAAAGAAAAGGAAACAATTTCATTTTCAATTTAAAAACGCCTTTGATTTTATGAAACCTTCAGAATAATTAAAACCATATTTATTACTAACTGAGAAGCTCCGGGCGTGGGAATACGTTTTTGATTATTTTTATATTTTACGAAATACGAAAAATGCAAATGAAATCAAAATTTATTCGAATCTTACAAGCACTCTTTAAATAATTTAACACGATTAATATAACTAGAAACTGAGTCACAATATATAATTTTATTTGAATTACGAATTATGTTTGAGCAAATGTATGATATTACCTTTCAAATGGTATATGTTTCAATCACCTTCTTTCAATTCACTACAATGTTTAATGTTCACGAATTAGTTAAATTATTATGTAAGAAGAAATGCGCTGTATTTAATTTGTATCTTATGTTTACTTGGTCCTAGGGCTTTGTGCAAGCCCGTCTGGGTAGGTACCACCCACTCATCAGATATTCTACCGCCAAATAACAGTAGTCTGTATTGTTGTGTTCTGGTTAGAAGGGTGAGTGAGCCAGTGTAATCACAGGCACAAGGGACATAACATCTTAGTTCCCAAGGTTGGTGGCGCATTGTTGATGTAAGGAGTGGTTAATATTTCTTACAGCGCCTTTGTCTATGGGCGGTGGTGACCACTTACTATCAGGTGGCCCATAAGCTCGTCCGCCAACTGATGCCATAAAAGAAAGAGCATCTTATTACTTAATAGTTTATAATTCATCTTGAATTTCAATCTGATATATCATAACAACGGTATATTTGTGTTAAGAAACTGACACATCGTCCAAATATTCTGCATGATGCCTACATTAGCAGCCTGTAAATTTCCCACTGCTGAGCTAAGGCCTCCTCTCCCTTTGAGGAGAAGGTTTTTGGAGCATATTCCACCACGCTGCTCCAATGCGGGTTGGTGGAATACACATGTGGCAGAATTTCGTTGAAATTAGACACATGCAGGTTTCCTCACGATGTTTTCCTTCACCGCCGAGCACAAGATGAATTATAAACATAATTTAAGCACATGAAATTTCAGTGGTGCCTGCCTGGGTTTGAACCGAAATCATCGGTTGAGATGCACGCGTTCTAACCACTGGGCCATCTCGGCTCTTTTATTTTTATTTAATTAAATAATAATGAATTACTTAAAAGCATGTTTTATATTTTCTTAATTACATGTGCCTAGTCCTTTGTCAGCGTTGGGTCACTATTAGTAGAGTGCAAAACTTCATTAATGAGGTCTTTTGATATGGAGATAGTGTATTAATTACTCGTCGAGAACATTTTAATTTCGTAAAATAAAAGTAGCAAAAATGTAAAATCAACATACCGTGTTTCATGAAATTAGCGTGATACTAGTATTTACGTTCTTTTGTACATACATCATCGTCAGAATATGATGATGAAAAAATATATTTCAATGTTCGGCAAATACCTCGTGTGTTCATATACCAGTAATCAGCACTAAGTGCTTTCATATTCAAAAGATTTTAAAAACATAGAACGTCATTTCTTAAGTCAGAAGTAAGTTTTTTTGGTGGTGTAAGGCTTTCTGCAAGCCCACTTGAATAGGTACCACCCAGTCATTATATATTCTACCGCCAAACAACAAAACTAAGCACTGTGTTCCGAATTGAAGGGTGGGTGTACAAGAAGAAGGGATACAACATATAAGTTCCCAAGGTAGGTGGCGTATTGGCGATGTAAGTAATGGTTAAAATTTCTTACGGAATCAATGTCTATGGGCAGTGGTGACCATTTCATAAGGTGGCACATTTATCAATGCTATTAAAAAAATGCAAGAGTGAAGCGTGTTAAAATCCTCCTTTAATAACATTTTATTAAATTGTTATATTTATCGATTGTTACATCATTTAAACAATACAAATCTTTTGGGGTTATATCAGGTAAAAGTCAAACAAATACCTTTGACCAAATAAACATTAATAGCAAGTACCATGATATCTCAAGATAAGACCATCCATTTTCCATCCAGTTAACAACTTGATACACAAGCACTAGTATTCCGTAGGTAGGTTAATCTTACCGAATTGTCATAGTTGAGGTTTCTCTGTATTAAGATGTGTGGCGGAGTTGAGGTTTTTGGATGTCAGGCGACAATGATATCATCCCTCCTTTTTGCAATGCGCATCTTTCACTGCTCGTGTTGCCCACCCTGCCTTGCCAAATTTTGTTGGATATTTCTCGTCAGTCCAAGGTCTTTTAGTAGGGTATACCTCTCACTCCTACTTCAACCGCATAAAAATTAACTATTTTTTGATAGCTCATTTATTACATCGTAAAATATATTCATTTTTATTTCGAGTTCTTTAGATATGTTCGTTTGCAAAGATACAGTAAGCTCTACAAGTACTATTTCTTTCGTACAGTTTGATTTTCCCAGAAAAAAATAATGTCTTGTCCGGATGACGACATTCTCACATCCTCTGGGATTTTATAGTATTTCTCACATTAATTCATTATAATAGTAAATAGTGCAGTATCATTGAGTAGTATTGAATAGGGTTTGCTTTTAGAATTAGCCTTTAAGCCTTTTTATAATGTTGATGTTCTTTGTTTGTCGTCGTTCCTTAGTGCGCTTTAGATGCTGAGAAGCTGCTTGATGTATGATTTGAAGAACTCTATCATGACTATGTGAGTAATGAGCTCCAATAAGTGCCTGGCTGTACTTATTTCTATTTATTATTATCATTTTCGGATTGTCGTATAAATGATTTAATTATATTATATCTCAGTCTTCCACCTTTATTTCTCGATCCCAAAATGACTCTGTTAACTACCATAAATTGTTTATAGAATTGAAGTCTTGACTTAAGCTCTTCGGCACATTTGTCATTTGGGAGTGATAAAATTGGACTAATTCATTTCTATTGAAAAACGCCTTTCACATTTCCCATGCATAATTACTCATTAAAAACCAGAAGTACCCATTTCGTCTCTTCGGGGCATCGGATCGCTCGCGCACGCTACCGTCACGCCCTCACAGCCGCTTTAATTGGGCTCCAAGTCGGGAATTTTCTGGGATATAAAAAAACCTCTCTTTTTCTCCCCGAGCTTCTTTGGCATAGTAGACCTGCAGCGTCTTCTCCCGCTTCCACTCCACAGCCTCCTTCTGCGACACAAAGTTTTCACGCAAAGTGCATAAAAGAGGTTAGCACGTCTCACTACCGATCATAGTGTTGAGGACGCTCGTCAATAGTCAACGTCAGGGAATATCCTGGTCGTGTTACACTCCATTAGGGTGTGGTACGCCGTGTCCACTGGTGCATTACACTCGTGGCAGGAAGTTCATACCTCCCACCGCGTTACCCCGTGCGTCTTTAACATTGCGAGGTAAGCTATTATACATCCGGAGTCCCTCAACTCGATTTTTTTTGTGGGGAACTTGTAAATAATTTTAATTTCTAGTATTTATTTGTGAAAATTTTGCTGAATTGTTGTAAGTATATTTGTCTTCATTACTAATACATTTCTAATGAATTTATTTTTATCCTTTTTTCCTCTGAAGATGTACGTTAAATACGCGAATTATTATTAAAAAAGACTACGAAATACAAGTGTTATACGTTGTGCATTCGCGAATTGTACGTCTGATAGTCGGTATAAGTCGGGTGGCTTAAAATGCAAACGACAAAAAAAAAAGTGTCTGGAGTGGATTAATTTATCACGAGGAATACATTTAACAGTTAAAAAATTAAATGTATGATATATGTATAATTATTTTAAATTAAATAATTTAGTTTTTTGTATAATTGTATAGTCGGTGTTAAGTAATTGTAAAAGGGATAGAGTTTTAACTTTTTTGTTTTCTTTGTATGATGTTGGATAGTTGCCCATATATTTATCAGGAACTCTAATTGGAATTTCATTAATGTGATGTATATGGTATCTCTTAGTTTATTAGGTACATATTTTTCAATAATACGTAATATTCCGGTTTATTGTATTATTTTAGGTAGTAAGGTAGTATGTTTACCAGGATTAAGCCGGTGTATTTTTCCTTATTTAATCTCTGTATATATGTTATTTGTTGTATGTTTCGAGGAATCTGTTATATTTTTATTTTTAGCCGAGACAATAATATAGGGTTTTCTTAAAAGACTTAAATTATTATTATTAAAAGTTTTTGAATAAGTCACCTTATTAAATATGTTTTAGTCCTTTTGGTATCCAGCAAAAATATTTTAAAGTGGAATGTCCTAATAGCCATGTGTCATCTAGTTAACCTAACAGTACTGATATCATTGATTTATATGAACTGGTCTAAAACGGATCCCTGAGGAAGTTTTGTAATAAATATGTTATGGAAATGTTTCCGATATTTTTATTTCATATAATGTGAAACTGTGTCGATGTGTGTTTTTATGTAAATTATATTTAATTTTAGTAATTATCGATTGTGGCCGATACTGTTTGAGTGCGATCGAAATCCGTATTGATATTCGTTAAAGAAAGTTTTTATTTGTTAATTAATCTTCTATTAAGAGACTATTTTGGAAAATTATTTTAACTATTTTGGAAATTAATAGCAAAACCAAGATTGGTGGGTAGTACTCAATCATTTTTAGGTCGGGCTTTATAAATAGGTGTTACGTTTTACTATTTTTGTACTATCAGCCCTCATATTTATTCCTCAATATCGACACCATCGACAAATGCAATGTGGTATTAAGATTTGCAACAATTAGTCTTTTAATACATTGGTACTAATATCTAAATAGTTAAAATATTTCATTTTCAGTGAATTTTTTTTAAGTTTAAAATTTGAGGGATAACTGTACTTGACAAAGTGTCCATATGAAATATGTGTACAATAGTATTTTTTATATTTGTTTTATCACATAAAATATCACATCACATAAAATATTACATAAAATATAAAAAGCAGTCTCTCTTTGGTGAAAAATAATCTTGTCAAATCGCTTCAAATCTAAACTATATTTATCGAAGCGTATGCGTTTTGCGGGAAATAACCAATAAAGCCATGCACTCATAGTCGAACTGGTGACTATTATTTTTTGTAGAATTTCGTTTAGGTTTATTGTTGGCGAGTTATTTCTAAGGAATATTTATATTCTTCTTGACTTAACAGTTTTGGTTTTTCAATTGTTTTAATTTTATTAGCATAAATTGGTTTCTTTTATGTGTATATTATATTCTCTTTATTTCATTTTGGATCATGTCAGAAATTCTTAGAAGTTCCATTCAGTTTCTCGATACGGATTTTAGTAGAGTTGCAATTTTTTGTTTTATACTCTTTCGTTTTGAAAACGTCATTAATAATTTGTATCCAGAATTGTTTAAAATAGCTTGTTTAAAATAAATTGTTTAAATTATCAAAATATATTAACAAAAATATACCAGGCTTACTCAAATAGAATATCAAATATATTAAAGACTTGTTTTATTTTTTAAATAGTTTTACTTGCAATTTATGATGAATTAGAGAAACAGTGAAATACTATTTTTAATTAGACGGTTACGATGACAGCTAGTGTTTGCCAAACAAAATATATGAGATAAATCTTAAGTAAATAATTAATTAATCATTTCGGTTCATAGTTAAGTTTTCCGAGTAACTGAGAAAATATTAAATAAGCCGTCACGAAATTGGAGCAAGCGAAAAACTTGATGCAGTCGCGAAGGTTAATTTATTTTTACGCTCCGTTCCTTGGTTATTTGAAAAGTTTTAAATCGGATAAAAAGAAGCGCCAACTGACGTCGACTACCAGCTTACTTGCTGCTAATACAAAAGTCATTTTTATATTTAACTTTCAGATGCCATGGATGTTTCAATATAATATATGTAGGTAAAATAACCGTTGCGGAGGATATATTTCGTATAAAATATTCGGACAGAATCACTAATTAAAAATATACCAATGTTAATAGAAAACTCCCATTTAAAGTATATTAGGAATATTATCGGGCTTCTGGCATTAGCACAGTAAAATGTCATTAGGTTTGTTCGTGTTAGCAAAAATATATAACATTTTTAATTCAGTCTTTAAACATCCGAGCAAATTCGATAGTTGTAGCGAGATCTTTTGTCATTTGCATTGAGGTCAACAAATAAACAAAAAAATGCATGTTTCTACTAATAAATGGGGAAACGTTTAATGCTTAATTGAAAAAAGTACTACCAAGCGAAAATACATAAACCTTATGCCACAAGATGCACACCTTTTCGAAAGAAGGTTTTATTATATAATATTATTATATAGATGGCTGCGCTTCGCAATATCAGCAGCTTTAATGCAGACCAGTGACGTGACAACCGTGGATTTTATATTCTTATTATACAAAAGTAATATTTTTGGAAAAAAACATCATCATTATTCGCTTATTTATGATGTAGCGCTGCAATAAAACTGTGTAAATAACAGTACTGAAAATACCGTTCGATTTGTCAAAATAAGTTATCTTTATCGTCATTGACAGTTCTTTCGATTATTAATGGGAAAAATTTCCTTTATAAATCAGTCCTACGAGGCTTTAGGTAACAGATAGCAAGTTTGATTACATAGAAGATACCTATTTCATGAAACCAACATCGTTATTTCATCATAATTGTGTTAGTGCGCTACATCCGATTAAATTCGATATTCCTATTGTGAATGCACGTTGCACGAGCACGTTGAATATCGTGTGTATTTAAGGCATAAACCTTTAAGTTAAAAAAAAAATAAACCGCAATGTGTATTGACAGATTAATAAAAATAAGATCATAATGACTTAACAACAAGGAGGTCGAATTGAAATAGGTTATATTCGACGAGCATTTATCGGTACATTATCATAATTAAGCTAGTACTCGAAATGCGTTACGATGTAATTAACAAAAGTATTTTTTATGTAAGCGGGTGTATTTATTATTGACTTTTTTCTCGCATTTTTGAGAACTAGGACGATATCGAATGTCAATATATAAATTAAATCATTCGATGCTGAATAGCTTTGTAAATACTAAAATGATTTATTTGTGATTTAAATCATCAAGTAAAAATTTTTATTAAATAATTTAAGTGCGTAAAGTAAGGAAGTGAATCGCACTATGTAAATTATTTCCAACAAAAACAAACTAAACAATATAAACATGAGTAATATATAACTGGAGTATATGTAATTGTATCCTCTTTGGATCGCTAAAGATGAGTAAATATCTTTCGTTATTTTAAAATTACTTTTACCGGAGACTTCTTTGTGTGTACAACATTGTATGTTTTTTCATCTTGAAAGGCTCACTTTGGATTAACAACCGTAAAATTATCCGTTCTAGATAATATTTTTATTTTAAAAGACTGTCCATGGAATTTATTGATACTTATTGTCAAATGAAAATGGACGGATTTGCGATCATCTGGTTGTACAGAATAATAATCAGATAAAATAGGCTGTAAACATACGTGATGTAAATATTTCTATAGTCGAAAAAAAATTAATATAAACAGTATTTTTTGTAATGTTGGAAAGTTAAAAAAAATCCATTGTTAGAAAAGACTGACGTAAAGCTCGCATTTTTTTTACCTTCAAAGGTTGAAGTATTATGCCCTTTATTTTATCTAACCTTAAAAACGTAAATTGCCATGTCTATTAAGTTTTGCGAACAGGATAAATTATTATTTAAAGGCCCTTGGGATTTGCAGCGTGTCCATGAAAATAAGCAATGCCAGAATTTCACAATTTTCTCAACGTCAAACAGATTGTTCGTATATATTTTTTTTGTTTTTACTCGCATCGCTTTTGTTTAATCTTAGAAATGGATTATACAATATTTTTGTCTTGGTATGCTTTACTTTACGACATATCAAGAGGGGAGAATTGTTGCAGCCAATGAATAAGAGCGTAGAACTGAAAATCAATCAAATCATTTGTGGTGCACTTCAATAAAATATAAAAAAACGGGTCCTAACGTAAACACTACATTAAAAAAAATGTTACTTTCCAAATTTCAATTATATCTCTTATATTTAAGTTTTGAGAATATAGTCAGTTGAAATATTTAAAGTATTTTAGTAATTAGTATTGATGGTTTCTTTATTCATTTTCTAAATTTAGGTACATTTACAAAAGCGTCCCCATCCATAATCCCCACAATCTTCCAGATTTAATATTAAATAATGCCAGCCTTGGATCAGATTAAGTAAAAAAAGATTCTCTTATATATCTCCGCAAAACGATGTAAGCCACAAATAAAAAACTAATCTTGTAACGAATCTCAATAGACGTATTTAAAATTAATTATAACAATTACAGGTCGAATGTACAGCTTATGAAGATAATCTTCATATTACAATAATAATAAAATCTACTTTCTTAAATCCTACCTCACCTTAAAGAATTACTTCAAGGATTCGGTGACACCTAAAATCATAAATCATCTCTACGGCCACAAATGTGTTTTTGATAAAAAACATTTTTTTTTAATTTAATAAGCAATTAATTTTTTGAGCTGTAAATTTATTATACTAATCGGATTTACATCAGTAAGTTATCCTTTTAAAATATTTTTCACGGAGCAGTACTTTATTTATTATCAGGTATTCAATGATACATAAAAGACAATGAAACCTTTAAAATTAATATTAGACCGATTCCACCGCTATTAGAAGTCCAACAAAATATTTTTTGTAAAAAAATAATTCCAGTGTGCTATACAGAACCATTTCATTGCATTCATTCCTTGTGTAAAAGCAAACTATACAGATAATTTTGTTAACTACGAGTAACATTTGAAATAATTGGCTAATAAATATAAATATTGTAGCGTCGAATAAATCTAGTATCGGTTGGAATATAAATCTCAACATAACCCTAATAAATACAATGTTTTACAAACGGATAACTATTGGGCTATATTCGCAGAGCCTATAAGCGATATTTTTTATTGTTATCATTATGAATCCACATCACGCATCTGATCGATTTGGAGACCGAAACGATTCCATTCATTTCGGTTTTACTGAAGTTAAAATCGTTAAGCGCTATCAATGAGCCGTACAAACATTCTCAATGTGAAAAGGTCGCATTGATAGAAAAATGTATACTGCTTGGAAACATTTACAGTAATCAATTATTTTGTAATATTAATCATAAAATAGTTTGATCAACAGCCGCGGTGTTCGTGTTACCTTTATAGAGGGTTACTCGACAATGCCTCACATCAAACGCTAAGTAATCGGTCTTAATTGACGTCCTTTTCTATAGTAATGACTGTTAAAAATTTTAATTTATAGGTAGGTATTTGTTTATTTTATAACGTCAAGAAAAATCAAAACAATTTCTTATATGAAATATCTAGACAGTAATTACCGACGCAAGTATTTATTTCTTTAGCATATTATATGCCTTTGAAACATGATGTACGAAAATTTATTTAACGTACACGGTTCATTTTGTGAGCTTACCCGGAGAGAAAAGGTTTAAATTGCTTTATAAGTTACTTATATTATAATCCTCTGGTTCCGTCATTTAATGGGAAATGTTTGCGACAGACCGGGTCGCAAAACAATTGCCAGGACACAAACATTTTTCATTAAAAAGCACTCAGGTACCTGAAACACTCGGTATTGTTTTTCGATTAATATATTATTAGAAGAAATAATAATGCTTTAGGCTTACATAATTGTTCATTTTGAAAAAGTAAGATGTCATTCCATTGGATACATAGATATATTACATGGATGAATATGTAGTGTGTGCACTATCGCAGGTGCACTCATCTATTTTTTCGTAAGACGTGTTTTCTGCGGTAATATTAAAAAAAAATAGTGGCCGAGTTATAACATTTCATTGACCCGAACTGAGATTTTAACTCAGGGCCTGGAAAGGACCTAGCTATGAGCTAGCTAGGTAATCGTGCAATTATTAGCTAAAAGTTGCTTATAATTCTATACATCTCAATTAGTGTGCTTTACGTTTTTAAAACGCGTGTATTGAGGCGCGAGTCCCTACCCTCCTTAGCTTTCAGTTATTTGGTTATTTCAACTAAAATCCTCCCAAAAAGGTTTTATGGTTCACTAAAGTTAATAAAAAAATATCTACTATTTAAAAGATAGAACAATTTAGATAAAATTTGTAAGTGTTTCAATGTTTTATTTTAAGGCGTGTCGCTTTTGCAACTTTATGGTTAATAAAATTAATTTATATTCGCTTATGTATTTAATCAGTGATATAAAAATAATACGTTGTTACGCTTTAAGTATGATTTAATTGAAAACATCATGTTAGGTTGTCCCTATCGTTATTGCAATAATTATATTATATAGAAGATTTAAAACAATTTGTGTTTTATAACTCCATGCTGACACTTTAATGAATACTCTGAAGGACAGTACACTAGATGCAAGCTAAGTAATTATTTTGATGTCCATTGTGAAATAGTTCATAAATTTTGGCATATTATTTCGTTTCGAATGAAATTTCTGTACTTTTATTGCATTATGTGTATAACTTACGATGTGTCGATTCAACTTACTTACAAAGGAGTTTTCGAGCTGCGGGTGCCCGCTTTAACCGTCTGACTACAATTAGCCGTTTGGTTCCGGCACAGTCGAATAGAGGCAACTCATCTCAACCAGTGTTGTACCAGATTTTTTGATTCTATGACGTCTGGGTCGTCGATTCGTTATTGATCTTTTTTAAATCATTTTTTTGCCGCTAAAAAGGCTATAAACCATCACACTACGACTCCTAGGAGCGGAGTATCAATGATAAATGTTTTAAAAACGCGGGAAAATTATTCCTTTGGAGAGCTAACGTTGCGAGTACTGCGTTAATGGTTTAGGTTTCCCAAAAATCACATATGACAGAATTGCTCCCCTTTAAATAAATAAATTAGTAACTTAATTTTATTACGCAATTGTCGTTACCTACATAATAAGATTATACCTCATGAATCTACTTTTACCTAAACGTTTAAAAGTTCCACTCTTGCTGATAATAGCGTGATTTACTGGACACAGTTACTTTATTTACTTTGCAAGTTTTTCAATTCCTACCCGAAGGAAGCCAGGGGAAAAATCTAGTGATATAAAATACATTATTTTACTCAGACAGATTTTTTTGATAGACGGATTGTCTGATCTGAATTCGTAGAACTTACGTGTAAGTTTTCAAATCTGTGTGTCTCGCATACAGCACGCAAGGGCGGAGGACAGCTCTCAATGCACTGATGCCAACAGTCGTCTTCATCTTCTTCACCGTCATCGTTGGTGCCGCCTGCTCCTCCTCCCTGCTCGTTGCGAGTGTCTGAACAAACAAGTACATTAAAATATTATTTTCTCACATTTTTAGTATACATTTGTAAAGTAAAGACGGTTTTAAGTTTTTAAATTTAGAATACAAACAAGCTTCGATGATTCAATAGTATGTATTTTATAAATTCAATAAAGATGTCACCTCAAAATTTAACCTCTAACCTGATTTTTCAGGAAACGCTGTTCAAAAAAAACGGTTTGCTTGAAAATGGTGACGCTGTATAAAAATACAGCATAGAAACAACTTTCAATTTCACACCACTGGGCCTCGTTTGATTACGCTACCAAACGCCAAATACATCAAAATTTATCATGGTACGTGCAGTTTATTTCAAAACGATAATATACATTCGTGCCCTATCTAATTGGCAATGTCAATATTGCCAACATTTAAAGTTTAATTGTTAATCAAGCTAGTATTAAGTATTATTAGTAAGCTTTTCGATATTAAATTAATCACTTATCAGATTAACTTTTATAACACTAAATCTCATAATACGAATAATGTAAAGCTTTTAAGTAATAGATACAAAAATAAAAGCGAAATGAGTAAAGTACGTTTACAAAAGTCGGAAAACATGACCCAGTTATGAGGAACTTAGGTTCTATCTTAGATAAAAACAATACCGATTTGACACACAATACACGGTTGATTGATTTCAACTTGTTATTAAATTACGTGCTTATATGTAAAAACGAGTAACTACGTTCCTCCTCTTATGTTATAACTAGCACTGAATATTGTTTGAGAATATTCGGCTGTAGTGTTCCATTTTTATCTATTAATAAATCGGTTGAGAAAATAAAACCTTGAACTGGTCAGTATAAATATTCATTTAGCTGTTTAATGTTAAGACTTCAGTGTAGAAGTACATAGGCGTGAAGTAACTAAGGCCTGTTCACCGTTGGAGAAGTCCACACTCCAATACGGATTGGTTAAATACCCGAAGCAGGCTTAACATCCCAAGATATGTAGATTGTAGAACTTAAAATCTTCGTTTAAGATTCAGGTCTTAAGTTTATTTTGTGTATATACATTTTAAGCATAAGGCCATGGCGACTTCTATGATGTGACTTGTTTATTAATAATTTAAGGCAGTTCATTGCATTATTCGAGAATTAAACAAAATATTTCCAAAGTCAATACAGAATGGTGTACGTTCATTGTTGTATGTCAAACTACTAAACCGAAAATCCCTCAGCGACATGTTCATTTGTTCAGTCAGTCAGTGTAACAAAGGAACCTTTGTAATGGCGCTGAATTATACTTATTAAAATTGACAGAAATAATATTTGGTATATTTTTATTTAATCCTAGAAAACTGTTACAGAACAGTTCTCCGTAACGCTCTTTGTTGATTTATTTATAAGAGCAGTATACTGTTCGAAGGTAATAAATTAATAATACTATCACTATTTAAGATTTAAATTAAATATCAATTTACAAAAACTGCTTTTTGGCTTTCAGGTTTATCTTTTCAATTGTATATTGCGTAACTAATATATTATAAGTAAATTAACTAAATTTAAAGAAATATTTTCGAAAATATTCGCTCAAACTAACGGTAATAACATTGTAGAGAAGGAGTTTCTAAAATCCGCATAGCGTCAAGATTCTTAGTAATCGTAGCGAGAGAACACACTTTGTATTAATAGTTTCTAATATGCATATTAGCTGCAAAGCTGCTTTAAATATATATTCTTACGCTAAAAACACACAGTGTGAGCTAATTTATGTCTACTATTGAAATATGAATATTATAAAATTTATATTTTAATTGATTTTGATTATCGAGTTCATCTTTTTACTATTGAATTGTTGACTGTTTACTTTTTGAAGTTATTTAAAATATTAAACCCAAACTAAAATCATCAGGCTGCCATCGAACTAGTTGAGTACGTATTGTCATAAGTTTATAAATTGACAAGTATTGATTACGAGTTATTCGGTAACGTATTCCAACAAGGCTTAGGTATGTTTACGTTACTTCAGAGTGCTGATAATAAGTGAAGCGTTAAAACTAACGTGCATTCTACGTTTCAAGTAATCAGATTATTACAGTGGCTGGTCCTGGTTCACGATGAAAGGCTTACGTGGATTTTGTTAAACATTAAATGTGAAAGACGGTGAATGTGAATACAAAATAAATAATAATTTATTGGTTGAAATTTCATAGAACTTTATTTAATTATATACGTACAGATTATATTACTATATAATATGAAAAATATACGGCAAGCCAAGTAACACGATTCTCTGCTTAGACGATTTGGAGCTTATTCTATCTCATGGTACTTAATTGTTCTTGTGAACAATAAAAATAATTGATCCAGTATACGAAACAATAACTCACAGTTTAAAAAACTTACTTATTTTTACAAAGATTAACGCTAGAAACGTTCAAAACGCTACTTTTAAAATCTACTTCACGTTGGCATTGAAACGAGTCCAGAGTAAATTAATGGATCCGAGCAAGGGATTATTGAGATTCATACATGCACGGAGTTTGCGTATGTATAACCGTATTCATTCATTTTCAACGTTATCGGTTTCACTGATGCATATGTGATCAATTAAATTTTGAAAATTTAAATATGCAGAGACGCGTAAGATTTGAAACAAACGATAAAATTATTGATGGTCTATGATAAGACTGAAGATTTTGGAGGTTGAAGATATTTTAATTATTTTAAAGTAAAAGCAATAAGTATCGGAAATTTATTATCAGCAGTATTTACATGTTCACTTTTATTGAGTCGAAATAAATAGGTACATATATTAATTTAAACCCGACCAGGTAAAGTTTTAGATTATAATATTGCGTTTTAGATTATAAGATTTTGATTATAATATTGCGCCGCTACGTAAGCTATCTCGACAGTCGCTGTGTTTCATTATATCAATGAAAAAAAATATTCCATCTGCTAAAATAAACAGTTAAATACTCAACACTATTACAATATTTTCTAAGTAGATATTCTATAAGTTGAAATTTTTTGTCCTTGTTAGTCCTAGCCGTAAACTCGTACTTCGCCGATATATAATATAGTTTTTCAAAAATATGTTTTCTTTTTTTTTAATTATTTCTAAAAGTTGCTGCTTTTCCAGTAGGAGCACATTTAATATGAATATATTGTTATTCAATACCGCTCCTTCGTGAAATTATTCAAACATTGCAGGAAACCACACAAAAATACATAACAGATTTTAATTTATTATCCGGAGAATAAAATATATACGCGGCCGAGATAAATTCATACAATGAAAAGATAAACAAGAAACCTCGTGTAACCAGATTCATTCGTCGCCGCCGCTGTAATCCTATCACACCTACGTCACTAACATTTATCGTCAATCATAAGCTGATTTCTTATATAAAATTACGTAAATGAGGCATATACTTCACCCGGCGAAATAAAGGTGGGTCGTAAACTTCTTTATTTGGTTCTTAACTGAGTGATCATGGGAAAGGGTAGAAGTAAGGTGAGAGTGAGTTTACGACGATGATCCAACGCGATACGTGACCTTAAATAAACGACGCGGATGCTTTTATCTTTGCGAAGGAATACCGGCGTTATTCAAAAAAAAAAATAGCAGTTATATCATTTATTAGCTGAAAAAAGTTTCCAGAAACAAATTTTTCATCACTGTTTTACGATTTAAGTCCGCCAAATTATGAGTATTATATATTAATAATTTTAGTTTTTTAATAAATCTAAAATAATTGTATATTAATTGAACTTAAATAGGACTCAGTATTATAATTTTGTGTTTTAAATTCTGAAAGGAAAATCTATGAATTCAAGTTTTTGACTCGACTCGGAATTATCGCAGACTGATTAATGGCTTTGATGTAGTATATAAAATCTTATTTTATAATATTAAAGTGATAAAATATCATCCATGTGGTTTTTGTTACAACAAGCTCATTCCGATATCAACAATATTTTGTGTTAATAGTCAGACAGTGAGAGGAGGCATTAGATATGTGGCATAGCATCCAAAGTTTCGAAGTAATATCGTGCATGTATTTGTATGCGAAGTAGAATTGATTGCTTCATGAATGAAGTTGATACAGTTCGCTAGACTTGTGTATGTTGAGTACTTATCTACGAAAATGATTTAACTTAGAATTGTAGGGTAATATTTAGATTCATAGATATTCTATTGTGAAGTCAATACAATATTACTTCAGTTTGTTTTATTATGTACTAGTTGAACCTGTGGATTTACCCGCGCGAAATTTATAAAAAACTACCTATAACATGCAAACAGCTACCTCCCAGTATACAAAAAAAAAGAAGCAGACGGAGGTGTATGAAATTTGGCATTGTTAAAGGTGCAGAAAGCTAAAGTTTTTATAAAATATGCATTAGAAAAACATTAAAAAAATAAAAAAAAAAAATACACATTACGATGCTTTAAACACATACACCTTTATCTACACAATATTTAACTTGTTAATATGTAACGACCATAGTTTACGTTCATACTTTCAATGACAACACACGTTATGTTAAAAAATCATAGACATTTTTATACATTTGAATTTTTATGGTAGTAGTGACAATGTGTCGTTCAGTTTCCTACGTATCTTTCGAATCGCATCTAATATTTTATTTCAACCATTGAACGACCACTAGTAATTAATAAAATACGCATCAACTCACGTTTCCAAATAAAAGTAGTATAATTCGACAAGGAATAAACTTTTAACTAAGCGGATTTAAGTAAGCGGAGCGATTAAAGACGACGTCATAATAATAAAGAACAATTATAATAATTAACTAAATATAATATAAAAAATGTATGAAATAGCTATGCCTCGCAGGTTCACCTGTCACGAATGAAATTTTCCATATTGGTTGACGTTATCGATATTACTCCGCTGAATAGTGTCGTAACTGAAAGTTAGGTCTATAACGTTCCTCAATAAGCAGACTATCTCACGTAATAAGAAATATTCAAATCGTGTCTGTAATTCTAGAGATGAGTGCGTTCAACAATAAAAACTCTTCAGCGTTATGACATTATTAGGTATAAACCAGTCTACTTTATTTTTAAATTACTGACTGACATAAAACAGAGAGCCTAAATAAAGCCCATTTGGTCGCGTAGGATGAAATCTCAATTTGATGCGGACTGCATTTAAATTATCTTTTGAAAGACTATTGATTAATAAAAAAAGAACCAAGTCAGTTTTAATTAAAATTCCTCCGTAATAAACCTTATATATATAACAATTTATGTAATGATTTATGTCATCTAATTCTTTAGTTTTTGCCATTTGTAATAGAGTGAAATAATAATTACACAATAATGAATAGCGTTCAATATATGTATATTCTTTTGGAGGAAATCTATCAAATTGTGATCTAGGAGAGACGCTGAATTAACACTTAACTTGCATGAACTTGCAATAAAAATGCATATATTGACAAAATAAACGCTTGGAAAGTTTTCGGTTTCACTAAGCGTATTTATCAAGAATTTAGACATACATTTTAATTCTATAGAATGCTCTAATACGCAGCAATTTACGAGTATGCTGCCCTTATTTGGTATCCTTTAAACAAGACATATGAATCTAATGGAATGCTTACAAAGTACGTCTTGTTCCATTTTCAAATGGCTAAAAGTAGGGATACGCCGGAAGTGATTGGCAGAATGAATATTACGACATTTTGCTCTGCTCCTTGCTTCCCAAGCAACATTAAGATCTTTAATGTTGTGTAATCTCTAAACTATTACACGCGGCTATACGGTGACCTCACTCTGAACCCATGATATTATCATTTTTCACGACTGTCACAACCATTTAAAGAAAGTCTATTTAACTATATTTTTGATTAATATTATTTTTGTACTTTTTTGATATCCCTTTAGCTTTTATTATGCAATATACATATTTAATTTATCGTATATTATTTATCGTTATATAAGTTAAATTAAATTAGTTATCTGCTCTTAATAATAATGCAGTAATTGCCTTTTATGTTTAATTTTGTTTTTAAATTGTAAAATACTAAGTAATTTCAATATGTCTAGCATTTAGCGATTTATTAACATTTTAAAAGAAAATAATATTGAAAAGTATGACGAATGTCTCAACAGTTTTTTAACGTTACTTCCAATCGGCGGAAACAAGTGTTATGCCTCCCGTCTAAATGGATTCTAAGATGAGAAGTGAGTTATTTACGATAATTATTTCATCGTGAGTGATTTACACTGGTCTATATTAAAAATTCCGCAACGCGTAATTTATTTTCGTTCTTAACAATAGTAATTTTCGACGTTACGCACGGTTGCCTAATAAATTGACTTATTTATCACATTCTTATTAACATCCGTTTTTAAATGAATATAGATTTCGTTAATAATTTAGGAGCTTGCTTACAACTTGAAAAACTTTATGTTATAATGTAAATACAAAGATCAATAGTTATGATCGTTATTTATTATCGATTGTACTCACTTCATACAAACAAATCATTATATAATCGAACAAATAAACAAATGAAATTCGAATTATACGCTATTGTTGATGTCCTTCTTGACGTGTCCGTCAATGGCGAATTTGGCTAATGTGTTGCGAGCGAAGGTGCCTTGATAAGCCACATTTGGTTTTAAACATTCTCTTGCAGGGATGAGAGAACAATTGGCTTTTACTATTGTACGTGTAGTAATACGTGGGCTTGAGACGGATCTTTTTAATAAAGCGTTTGGTATCGAGGACATCCAAACGGTTTCGCTCGAAAATAATAGAAGCCTTATTAACAATATTACACCAGACAGGTTTCTGACTATCGATCGTTTCCCAAGTATTCAGAGGGATATTACAGGTGTGATATCCCTCTGAGGCAGTCAGGTGTCGCTTTAATCCTTGTATCGAAGTAATTGGCCTCCAGGTCTACGCTTTCCTTTCTTCAGCTGTGAATAAAACACAGATTTAGGTAGTCTGGAGCCGTTCATTCGAACAAGGTGACCGCACCATTTAAGTTGACCTCGGATGAACATGAACTCAATGCCGTATGCTCTTGGACGCCGAAGTATTTTGGTGTTTGGGATTCGCTCTTACCAACTTACGCGGAAAATTTTACGCGAGCATCTCAAATGAAGTGAATCCAGGTGCTTTATATCCCTCTTGTAAAGACACCAAGTCTCAGAAGCCTAAAGAAGAATAGGTAACATGATGGCTTTATACACAGCGATCGTAGCGTGTAGTTTTAGATCATACGAAACCCAAAATCTGGCTCTCAGCGTGCCAAAAGATGCTCTGAATCAAGACGGGTGTCGTCGCAAATATAGCGGCCCAGGTTCCGAAATAATGACAATTCCTCTAAATCTTTTCCATCTAAAGATATTGAGGTAATATCCTTTGTATCGCCACGTGTCGATTGTTTCAGTATTTGGATCTTTGAGGTGCTAATAACAAGACCGAAGCGCTTACACGATTCATGAAGGCGGTTTATAAGTAGCTGCAGATTGTGAGTGTTGTCGGCTACTAAGCAGACATCGTCTGCATAGAGAATGTCAGCAATAGATACGTCTTGCACCATGCGGACCTGAACCGTGTCAAGTCAAATATACTCTTGTCAGATCTTACTTCAAGCTTATTTTTTTCTTTACAGTCGCTAAATGAGTCTCGCAGGACTACAGCAAAATAAATACCAAGAGAGTCAGGTTCATCACTATTATTCATAACAATTTATCAAGCATTGAAATATAAATTATATAACCATAGAAGTTTGAAAACAAATCTCTAAAAATGGTTTTTGTTGTTTTTTTTTAACTATTTTTACTATACGGAAGTAGTTAAATATTTAATTGTAATAATAAAATCGAGTAAATCATCGATCACTTATAAATTTTCAAGTTGTAATGCAATGGTTTGCTAATGTAGATACAAATTAATTGGAAACGAATCGAAAACATCTCAAAGTAAACTCGGGCCTTAACTTTATAAATAGCTTTCATTTGTTATTTATATAATTATTACAACTTCGTAATTACTTAAAGGGCCGGATTAAATTTTCTTCAGTAATTATACAATGCGTCAATTTTATTTGCCCTTTTAATTTTTCATGTAAGTTAGTTATTCGTTCGGTGATACGATGATTGATATATCAGCCCAAAATCAACAAAAATTACATCAATTTAAATATAGAACCCTGAAACAGACAGTATATTGAAGGCTAAATTTAGAAGTAGGGTATAATTCCGATTTTAAATTAGAAACCATCTTGTCTACGTAATATAAAAAAATAGGATATCGATAAATCACGTATGTACGGGTATTCCAAACTTTGCATCGCAAAGTTAAGGCAGATTTTGTGAAATTTCGCCATGAAAGTAAAACGATGAGATCCTACAAAAGAGGAGACACAAAGACAACTATTGTCTGAACGAGTTCTTGAATAGTGCACGCTTAGATAGCGGCGAAAGTATTCAGTAGCGCGTGCCCTAAAAGTTATTTAAAGACTACTTGGTATGCAAATGTACGAAAATTTGTTTTTAGCGTCAAAATCTATTTATTTTTATTAAATATTAGGCGGATGGTCAAATGGGCCACCTGATGGTAAGTGGTCACCACAGCTCATAGACATTGGCACCGTAAAAATTTTTAACATTCCTTACATATTATATTATCATTGTGCCTGTAGTTACAATAGCAAACTCACTTTTCAAACCGAAACACAACAATACAGAGTTAGTAAGAGGGGATTGAACAAAGCTGTACCACCAATTGGTTTTTATTTAAAGTAATCACTTATCTGTATCGCTTTATGCTATGGGAATTCGACGTCAATAAGACCACTTATACAGATATAATTGTAATAAATTATTATATAAATTGTGTGTATATATGTACGAAGTTAATTTAATTGCTTGTTTATGAATCCCTCGTCGTTATTATTATTGAATATTACAAACACGATTGAAACAAATCACAAATACATATTATTATTATTATTGATATCTAATAATTATAGAGAAAATTATTTATTACATAGTTTTGATAGAGTATATTATCTATTCCCGATAATAAATGAGTATGCCTCTGATGGTACATTCAATTTTGTAACGTTTGGAAATTATTATTAAATAATTGTTTTATAATATATATAATCGCATATAATAATAATTATTATATTGTAGTAATAATTACAAAACTTCACACGCGGTACCGTTTCAGACCTAAGGCTTTACCTATAAAATTTGTTTACGGAATGCTGGGTCTTCATTTTCGCACACCAAATCAATAATGACAGAGACATTCGATCTGTGTTTAACAAACCAATAGCTACACAACATTTGTAAATAAAGTTGTTACCTTTTAGTTGTTTCCGAATCGAAATAAATTCTAAATAGAGCTTTGTGCGAGCCTCTCTGTGTAGGTACTACCCACTCATTATAATATACTCTACCGCCAAACAGCAATACTTAGTACCTATCAACGAACAGCTAAAACTGAAATTTGGAACACAATTCGTTTCAACGTGCAAGCATTCCGCTTAGAAAGGTTTTTGCAATTTGAAGTAACTTTATACGATGCTGTTTTTTACAATAATTAGTGACCTGCGACGGAACCCGAGCCTAAATTATTAAATTTTATAAATGGTAAATTGATTATATTTCCCGGTATCTTATTATATAAATGCTTATACCAATGCCCAAAAACGTTCTCTGTACCGTATGCATACGGAAAGTAGGGGTTACAAGTTTATTCTTATTTTTTGTATTAATAGTATGTATATGTTACTATAAAAGCTCGAACTAAGGTAAATCTTAAGATTTTCCAGTAAAACCTAAGATTTACCGACACGAGTTGGTAAATGTAGTATTTATAATAAAGGGACGACTTTTTCGGACTTTTACTATTCCAACCTAACCTAACCTAACATGTAAATCCTAAGATTTACCAAGTGAATGATGGTAAAAGTTGGAATCCCAAAGTTTTATGGAAATTTACCATTCATAATCGGTAAATCTTAGGCTTTACTGGAAAATCTTAAGATTTACCGTAGTTCGAGCTTTTACATTAACATATATAACCTTTTTGGGCATATTTTTGTACATTCTTCTGTATAAACATTATATTATCATAAATATATTATGAAGCAGCATAAACGGCTACACCTATTTCTTTAAATTTTTCGCGCAATGATGTCGTAGAGCTAATATTGTAAATAGTTCGGATAGCTCTTTTCTGCAGAATAAATGCTATTTCAATATTTGCTGCATTACGCCATAACAACATTCCATATAACAAAAGACTATGAAAATTACTAAAATAAACTAGTCTGGCAGTACTTATGTCCGTGAGTTTTTGAATTGTTTTTATTGCGTAAATAGCACTACTTAGCGTTAGTTAGCGTTTCTCTGCTAGGGCATACAAATGAGTGCCTCACTGAAGTTTGGAGTCAAGGGTTGTCCCTAGAAAGACCGTCGACTCAACAAACTCAAGTCTTTCATTATTCAAAATAACCGCAGAAGAATTTGACTTAGCATCTGGCAGGATAAACAAAATACATTTAGTCTTTTTTGTTTTTAGGACCAAATTATTTATGTCAAACCAACCAAAAAACCGCGACAGAGAACTGCTTACAACACCATACTTGATTATTTTTTTGTCGAGTTTAAAAACAAAGGATGTATCATCTGCAAACAGTACAATGTCACAAGCCTTATTTATAAAATAAGGTAAATCATTTACATATATTAAGAACAGCAGAAGTCCTAAATTTGAGCCCTGTGGTACACCCACTTGCGCCGGAGCGCCACTGAAATTAATTTCAATGCAGGGCCCAAAAAATAAACTATTTATTATTTTCTATCACTATTATTATTCTTTGTAAACTGTTATTCAAACCGAGCGATGGATACCTTTACGTCAATTAAAAAAATATGTTTAATTTTAAATCGTGTATTTATTTTGTGTTTATAATTTACTATTCAAAATACAAGACCAAAGACGAAATTATTTTAATATTGTTTCTTTTATAATATCTATTAATAGCACTTTCACAGAATTATTTAGTTAATTAATTACTTTAATATTCACTCGCTTGTATTCGAAAATTAAAAATGGTTCGTTACAATTGTCAGACGTTTTAATTGATTCCCTTATCGCACGGTGTCATTTCTCAACGTAAACTTTATTTAGAAACCGTTCCGAATTAACAGGAAACAGTTTATAATGTTTTCCGATACAGATGCTAAACATCTATTCATCTGATTGATATTGAATAAAATATACAATATATAATAGCTCATAAATGAGGAAGGGGGGCGGCTGACTTTAAAACATGCCCGAAAACATTTTACCTTACTATTACAAATATGTATACAAAAGGCTGTTTTCAACAATAACATTAACAGCCTGTAAATTTCCCACTGTTGGGCTAAGGCCTCCTCTCCTTTTGAGGAGCTGACTTGAGCATATTCCACCACGCTGCTCCAATGCGGGTTCGTGGATACATATGTGGCAAAATTTCGTTGAAATTAGATACATGCAGGTTTTCTCACGAGAGCACGAGCACGAGATGAATTGTAAATACAAATTAAGCACATGAAAATTCAGTCATCGGATGCACGCATTCTAACCACTGGGCTATCTTGGCTCTAATATTAATTTAAATTGCATTAATGTATAGAATATTAAAAATTACCGTTTACACCTTGAAATTTATAGAATTACGTAAATGTGATATTAGAAGACATTTGTTCACAGCTAAAAACAGCATATTAAGATAGTACAGGCGGATAGATATTATCTGTTTTATAGCATGTTTAGTCTCCTTATTTTCTAAATTATCATAACGTAAAAACATTTTTTTCACGCGCAAAAAGTCGAGAAAGATGAGAAATAGATAGAGTAAATAATTCCACAATAGAAATAAATTATATGATTGTGTGAAACCAAAAAATAATGTGAAAACTTGGTCTCGCTAAGATGGCCCGAAGCCGTTTTAAATAAATAACGTAACTTTAAATACGTTATTTATTTATTATCTTTATTAATATTATAATCGTGTAAAATATTAAGTTGGAAAAATAATAATCAATCTCAGATCTTATGTTATGTGTGGATGTTAATGAAGTCATAATAAAAAATATATTGCAACATTGCACATCTCAGTGATCTGTAAGAATGTAAGCATGTTGTATATATTTTTTACAATTTACTTCTAGAAGTAAAAAATATCTTAAAAAAAACCAAATACCAAAGATCGCAATCTAAATTGAAGTTAGGCCCTCCGATATTTGCGCCCTATGTAAAGTACTAAATAATAACGGTAATGGCTATTTACGTAAAAGTTACCGCAGTATGCGTATTCGTATCCCTTTATTTTTATTAGCAGGTTACCGGAGGTAAAGAGTTCAATGTCAGTTAAATAACCAAAAACGGTAAAGCGTCAGTAAACCTCATTTAACGTTTTCGCGATGAAGTGTACCTTATATTTATTCAGACTTAACTGACGTAATATTTATACTGGGAACCAGCGAGCTACATGTTTATAGAAGTTGCTTCGTAGTAGATCTTATCGGTAGCGATCATTGGTAGCGCGTGGCACCTTCACGTATCCGATGGAGTGTTTGTGTCACACGAAAGTCTTTGTAAATTACACATACGGCAGCGAAGAAACGTTGGGACCAGTGAAGGGGACACAAATGGCATATACAAGATTTTTTATTACATACTAAAAATTACGATCCATAATAGAAATGATCCGATCATGGACAAACTGGCCAAATACAACTAAGATCAACAAAGGAATCCGCAATCCCTCGAAGATCAATAACAAGCCTTCAAGGAAGAAAACTTGCACTTGGCTATGAAAAAGTCGTCGTTGTAGAGTCCAATGAAAACTTAAATTATGTAATTTAGATCGTAATACGACTTGGTAACAAACATATGTATAATATTGTACAACAAATAAAACTAAACTATCGAAAATATACACCAAAGGTACGAACAGCACGTCTGTGAAGATAAAATATTTAAAATAGAAACTTTCTCTCGACAATAGTGTTACTCGCATTAACTAGTACTGACTTGAGTCACGCTACATTCTAGAACTTGCTACGTTAACACAATATTTTTCAATCGAACTGTCGATTGAAAAATATTGTGTTTTTCAGTCGAAAGATTCTTACTAGCAGTCCGGAACTCGGGAGTTGGTATTGTTACGTTTACGCCCTTTCTAAGGCACAGGACTATAGTGCCTTAGAAAGGACGTAAAGCCACTGGTGCTCCAGTCGTGTCGGATTTAACGTCCCATCAGATTATGAGAGCGAAGAAATAGAGAGTACACCTGTGTAATTGTCTAGTTTTCCTTAAAATAAGCCGTATTGTCTGAAATCGGTCAGAAGAACATCATTACTTTATAAGAACGATACCCACCCAAGCCATACTATGACAAATACGTAACTGTTGGTCTAATATCACTAAACGAAGTCACACTGTTTGAGTAATTACAATAAACATGTTACCTATCACATTTGAAAAAATCACTAAACAAATTAAAAACTGAACTAATGTATTATGTATGTACTTATTTATTTTCTATAATGATAACTCAAAGCAAATTTACCTTAAGTCAGGCGAAATAAAATTGCTTGGTATTATTTCATGGCCACTGGGCTTACATGAGGACTTAAAAGGTTTCAAAAACAATTTATAAAGCCTTTGGCAACACGATAACAATATTCTGTAATAAACTATGGAATTATTGTAAAATTTCCCGCTCGGTAAGTACCTGATGTTAGGCCTATATAGCAAAGTGGTTTACGAAATATTTACATTTATCAGATGTTGATTTAAGTTTTTTCAAAATCTAAGACCTTTATTACATATTTTAATAATGATTCTCGCAGATAAAAATAATGAAAAGGACTGAAACTATGTTTCGTATTTTTTAATAAATTCAAACGTTTAATAAAATATGTCCGTCATTTTTAACCAACTTGACCGTAACAATAACATTTTTCAAAGTTCAGCAAAAAGCTTCATAAAACTGCGGTGAAACATAAGTCTATATGAATAAAATAATAAACATTCCGCCGCTGCTCTTTGTTCACAACTATGACTTGATTTCGTATTTTTGTTACAATAATTATACGATAAACATAAAATTTAGACTTGAAATAATATTGGATTGTTTTCAAAAAGTATTTCTCGTTAAGTCCAATATTTAGTTATTTTTAAATGGTACTCAATTGATGTTTACTACACAAAAAATAACAATATATATACATACATGCCTCATATCATATATTTATTTTGACAAGCGAAGCAACAGAAGAGTTAGGCTTTTCATATCAACACGTCAAAGGCACGCTCAATTTCCTCGTGTCAACCGTGTAGGAAAACTTTGTATAGAGCATGCAGCAAAGCCAAGCTGCATACAACATTTTATACGGATTGACAGCTCCGAATTTTGCATATTTCCTAGACGTCGCAATTGGCTGTTTCAAAACATATGGCTTTTTCAAGCAAAACGATGTACTAGTTCTTAATATTGGTTTTTATTAGATCTACTTAAGTCTTAATGATCAATGTCTAACATTCGCTTTCTCACTATATGTCTTCACGGCGAGGCTGACGGTAGAATTTCAACTAGTTTTAAAACTTATTTATGTCCGTGTTTTAGACCTCAAAAAAAATAAAAACTATACATTCGAAGCTATATTTTGTCTGACTTGAAGTATTAATCAATTTATTAACTTGGTAAAAAAGACCCCAACCCCTTTTTCTTAACTTATTCCTAAAGGCGAAAATTTAACAAGGGTTCATTGAGGTTATGTTACGTTTTCTTTTAAAACTTAAAATCCCGGCGATTCGATTTCATAGCTATTATTTATTTGACACATACATGACAGGATCTATAACTTAATGGCCATTGTCCTTTGGTTGAGATAAAAATAAGCAACGATATGAATACGATAAGATATTTATATATATCGGCAAAAGTTCGAGAATTGAATTTTAAAAACGACGATATTTTTCAAATGCATTTAGAGGTTTGCCGATTCTATCGTAGCTGCGCTTTTATTCACGCTTTATCGAATATTATACATAGAAGAATGAACATTCGAATTTAGCGCAAACTGTGCAGATTTAAATGGTTTGGTGATATTTTCGTTGGATGTGGGTTTGACATAATTTGAACATTGATGCTTTATTATTTATAAATTTAATTCTTGATACAATGAATTTATTAACTAAAAGACAGACAGACTTTGCTAACTATACTCGTATAAATCAGGTAAGTTTTGTTTGTTATTTTTCCGGATTTACATACAAAAAATGTATCCGTATATTGAAAAAATATATGAGCAAAAAAAAAATACCATATATAAATAATAATTTATTTAGTGGTAGGGCTTCGTGCTAGCCCATCTGGGAAGGTACCACCCACTCATCCAATATTCTACCGGCAAACAGTAGTATTGTTGTGTACCAGTTTGAAGTTTAAGTGAGCCAGTGTAACTACAGGCACAAGGGACAACACCTTAGTTCCCAAGGTTGGTGATTTAAGGAATGGTTAATATTTATTACAGCGACATCGTCTATGGGCAGTGGTGACCATTTATTATCAGGTGGTCCATATGCTCGTCCGTCTGACTATAGCAAGAAAATGAGTACTAACACTTTTTTATCAATCAAAACATTATCATGTTAAAATCATTGTGTAGTAGTTTACAATGCGAAATAGTTGAAAAAAAATTGTCGGTTTAGTGGCTGTCCGAACTATTATAGATGGTTCAATCCACGATGACGCGTCCCACTATTTTCTCAATCACTACACTGCAAAGTGTGCAATCTAAGCTGCTAGAGTGAGTGCGAGTTTTGTTTCTGTGATTCATTGTCAACTGGAAATATGCTCTACTGCATATTACGAATTTCAAAAAACTATGATAGCTTTACAAGGTATAACATTATGTATTATTCGTATCTATATATGTATATAATATAAAAAAATATAGAACAAAAAAAGAATTGCAAATGGTACCCCGCGGATGGTACCTCTTGTGTGCGGTGCGCACCTTCGTGGATTGAACTGACTATGGATAGTATGTGCCAAAGAGTGTTAAATCTCAAAAAATCAACGACAGTTATTACATTTTTAAAGATAAAAAAAAAATCAATTAAGAGATTTAGTTTAATTGAAGTGACACAATGTATTAATCTCAGTTATAAGATTTAATAATATTACGAGTTATTTAAAAATGCGAAAAAATATCCCCAAACTTCAAAATCCGGGATATTTATAAGAATTGATATTTGAGGCCAAAATAAAAATAAAAAGAATTTAAAATAAAACATTTGTAAGTTGTTAACAAATTAATATTAATATATATTAGACAATTTCGTTAACAAATTCCGATAAAAACCCAAAATATTGCTACTGAACATTGCCTAAATAAGATCAATATATAATATATATGTATGCTTTCATTTTTATAAACATTATAACAACATGTAAAAATAGTTAAAAAAAAATTCATAAACTTTAATAAAGAAAAACATAACTTTAAGACTGTAACGTTAAAATGTATTCACCACATCATATTTCTAGTTGTTTTACATCGAACAATAACCATCGTAGTCCATCGTCAATAAATGAAATTTCATATTTTCCAGGAGTAAATCTATTGTTTTAACATAAAAGGAGCAATAATGAAAACGAATTTTATTAAAGTACACGTCACAAAGGAAATATCGATATATAAGTTCTGCAAAGATAATATTGGAATCGAATAATTCAAAGCTTTTGTTCTATCAAAATAATAATTTGAAATCGAACATTTAATGAACACGAACAGAGAAATACTCTTTCATCACTCTTATTATTAACTTTATATATAAATATTATAAAGATAAAAAGAACAAAATAATTATTTAAGCATTAAAAGATTTAAAAGGATAGTTATACGTTCAATCGTGCTTCCCTCGGGAACTAAATATATCATTGATTTTTTAATTTTAGTAATTAAGGTAAGTTAATGTAAAGTTTAGTATTTACCTTACCTACTGAACGTTGTAGGAACTATAATCGTGAACCAATCTGACCACCTATGCGGTGGCTAATCAATGAGAAGCACTTTATTATTTACTCATCTTTATATAACAAGAATGTATTAATATATGAAATTTCATATCGCATGAGACGTATAAATATCAGAAGTCATGCAATTCAATTAAGAAACCAAGTGTCATAGAATATGTACACACAAATATTTTTTCGATATATTATGGTAATTACATTCGTCCGTCCGTGGCTCCGAATGTAACACGATCATGGAACTGTTCCAATTTTTTTCTAACAAAATTAAAACTGGAAACAAAGTAGAGCGGTCGATATTTCTTCATTCTATTTAAACTTTCACTTGATTTCGAAGATTTAAAACTGTTTTTCACCGATAAAAACTTAAAATTATATCTATAAAATATCACGAATATTGAAAAATTTATATAAATTAGTTTTTCTTAAAAAATCTTTATATAATATAAAGACGGTTCTATCGAATCACCTCTTTACGTTTACCTTTAAAACATTTTATTCAAAAAAAATATTGGCGTAATATGATCGATGACGATCGAGAATATAATTTTTAAATCAAATATTATATGCCTAACTTACCCAGATGAAAATATAATATCGCTTACAAAGAAATAAGCTCCTAATTTATATTGTATTCGTTGTTTCAACCAACGAGATATAGAATATAAAATGTAATCTATCTTTTAATAAGAAGAACGACCGCAACTACCTTTTAAGAAGAACTTCTATAATAGGTAATTTAATTTCTTATTTATTCACTAGTAATCGCAACGATAGCTGTGTTTCTAACTCAAAATATAAATATCGCGAAAATATTTATAAATAACATTTCTTTGGACATTCTGATTAAGTCTTAATAAAATGAAACAATTATATGAGCCATTACATCTTATTAGGTTATAGTATAATGTACTCGAAGGCAATTACCACTACTAATTACTAACATCTTAGACACAATGTAAATATGCTCAAATGTTTGGTTTTTAGGCTTTGGTCTAGGCAATGAATTAGTTCGTGTAAATAGATACTAAAGAGTCCACGAAACCGACATGTTTATTTTTACAGAAATATGGCATAAAAAGTCACATAATATGAACTGTTATTTATTTTTATCAAAATAAATAATTTCAAAACATTAAAAAACAGTTATCATAAATTTCAAAGAAAATAAATTAAACAAATAGTGCGCAAAGGCAGTCTTATCGCTTCTGGCGACTAAGAAGTAAACTTGGACTGTAGTCCTTTAGGTTATTAGTTTTTATAAAAACGTTATTGACCATAATATTTTATAATCAGAAGCCCAATCGTGTATTTTCATATTTCTGACATTCAAGACAAGAATATCCCTCATGGGATGAATTTTTAATGGAATCTTTTTAGTGTACTTACACCGAAAAATATAAATTTAATAAACGAGCACATGTGCGGATATTTTGTGTAAATTGTATACAGCGGTTTGCGCTTTTCAAAAAGTGTATACGATTGTAAATAGCACATAAGTTACTTTCCTATTCGTTTCTGATAAAAAAGTTTTACATTTTAATGAATTTCTTGCGACGCGTTCGGTTAACAATTCCGTAATAAATGGTCGAAAATAATGTATTACAATTAATTTCTTGAAATTTTTTATTGTTATTGTTATTATATTAAAATTATACAACAAATATAATATTTATTATAATATTATTTTATATAAGTAAAGCTATATATTTATCGTCTTCATATATTATTATTAATATTGTTTATTTATGTTTATTCAAACTGTCGCTGACGTTCTCTGACATAACTGTCTAAAGGTGATCACTGAAAATCAGCGCTGACACCTGGGGTATTACTATTCCAGATTGTCAGCATATGCTGAGCGATCTTCCTTTTATAACAACACACCGCTGTACAAATAATTAATTATCTTTTGTTTTCTTTTTTATTCTAAATAATATGTACTTCTTCAGCTGTATTGTCTAAGTATAGAAATTATGTATAGTGTGTTGTTGTAAATAAAGAATTATTCTATTCTATTCTATTCTAAATTATTGTAATAATGAGTCTTCTATGAATAAAAGAGTAGTTTAGTTTGACATTAATATTATTAACAAGCCAAATAAAATTCAAGATCTTATACTACAGTACAAAATAAAGTAATCAAAAATTCAATGAAACGTATTGTATGCGATATTGTATCGTTCGTATGTAAAATAAAAAAAAAAACAATTCACCTTTGTATTGCATAACACCCTTTTGCATATAGTGCTCAGAAAAGACTTGTATAAAATAATCCTTCTATTGTGTTTTCATTGCGATTGAAAATATTGCAATATTTCAAAAGTTTATCTTGTACACATATCGTTATGTGTATATCGGGTTGAATTATTTGAAATTTTATTATTCACGTAAATAAACTAGATAGCCCGGCAATCAATACAAATGCTACAAATATATATACAAACAAAAAAAAAAAATCTCATACGAAAATCGCGCCTCAATAGTTTGTGCTTTGATGGTACTGTGCCAGAAACCTTCACGCAAGAATAAATAACAACGAACTAAATGTAATTTAACAACTACGTATTTTATATCGCTCAATTCGAAAGAAGGAATGTGCAGTTCATCTCCGCATGCCACTTGCCCAATCCGAGCTTCATTCTAATGAAACTACCGTCTTTGTATTCTTTGAGAAAAATCTGGAGGATTCGTTTCACATTTTGACAGGTTTCGATAGAAGACTAGTTGAACCTGCAACTTTACTAGCGGGAAATTTAAATACTCATATACATATAGCACAAAAACCGTACAAATTACCCTTTCTAGAGATGAATTAAAATAGTTCTTTCCCGGGGACTCAAACTATAAAGATATCAATACCTATCTAAATCAGCGGTTTAAATGTGAAAAGGCGGACAGAATTGCTTTCGCATTTATAATATTCGTATACATTTGTTAAAAAAACAATTTTATTTTTCTTAATAAAGCTTTACAAAATACACTAAACTCTGATCAAATCAAGTAATGTTTTAAATATGAGTTGGCTTTGTTGCTGGTGAAAAGTAAATAAATAGTTCAGAATCTGCAAGTTGGTAATGTATTAACATTGCAAGCAATACTTAACATATCTAAAAATATTTTGAACTATGAAATATTCAATTTACGGATGGTATAATTAATCTTCGTCTAATATTGTTTTAGACAAATCCAATTAAAAAGAAAGTCGCTTAGTACTTGGGCTAGTATAAAAAAAATACAAAGTAATATGAGTGGATATGTAGTGTAAGCCTATAAATTATTTTATATAAATATTTATAAATAATCAATTAAGGTTGTATAGCTTTTAGCTATTGAGCTATATTTAATCACAGAATTATATAAATGTGATGAATACTTTTTGGTTTGACATTTTTTATAATAAAAGTAGAGGATTTTTGAATTTGACATGGGAATTGTGAATCTGGTTTGAAAAGCGGAAGATAATGGATGATTGTAAAACTATTGTAAAAACTGGAAAAATAAATATTGTAAACTATATTAAATATTGTTAATTATTTGACGTTCCTATTTACTTGAAGCTGGGTCTTCAGTAGTTACAGATTTCAAATTAAAAAAGATTTGATTAAAACAAGAATCGAGGATTAAAAAGAGAAAGCAACACAAATTAGCCATTTCTAAGTTCACATTAGGTTTCTCAATAAATTTGGAACATATTGTTCCAACAATGCTTCAAACCATGCAAAGTCAATATTTGTTTAAAAGTAGCTAATACGCGTAATACTTGGCTATCATATTTAATCTTTTTACCGAATAATTAACCAAGACAACTACTACACCAACTTTAGCAATCGCTCAATATCAGAAACATTTTCATCTAAATATATAATATACAAGAGATATGTCTATTCGATACAGTTATTTTTAACTTGGCCTATTAAAATACTTAAAGCTGATGTCCAAAAACATTGATAAATAAGGTATATTACTCAATACAAGATAATATGAGAAATAAAAAAGCGTGGAATTAGTATTGATTGATTTCTTGACAGGATATATAAAAAAATTATTATTATTTACAGTCATACTCTGTAATTAAAACGGTTCTTGAATATTCTTCTCGGTAAAATCTACTTTCCGAACCGGTGGCAGCTTTACATCTACATTCAATAGTGCTTTTATACTATTTGAAAAAAGAATATTTTGATTTTTTGAATTATATGTCATCACACTACACCATCGCTCATATAAAGTGGCTTTGTGAGCACGTATAAGCATTTCCTAACTCGGTCAAAACGGCGTCAATCTTAGGATCTACGATGTATGTACTATGAATAACACTAGCTAATTTAATAACGAAAATATTAACTGATAAGTGCTCGGTATAGACAGCATAAAGACAGTATTCGACGGGTCTTCCTAACACAGTCCTACATTTTATTCTTTAACTTTATCAAAAATATAAATAAAGTATTATAATTTCAAAATTTCTTTCGTCGTTATTATGTAACGTTAATCAATATTTTTGTAACATATTGGTTTGGGCTCAATTACAAATATTAAAGAAAACAATATAACCACAATGTTTTGAACAAACAACGACAAACAATTCAAACTTTGTATTTACATTTCTAACGTTTTTTTAGGGACATTTATTATTATACTTGCTGTGATACCGATTGGGAACATACCATCAACATTATTCAGAAATATAAATATAAATAAATGTTATGTGTTCGAGTTTTTGGACAATATGCATTACCTATACGATGTAACCAACAAAAAACTCATCAACTAAATTGATTCCTCATTTTGAGTTCAGATTTCTTAGTCAACCCGTTATTTATTAACGGAAACTATTACAAAAACTTACTGTAACACTAAAAAAAACTTATATATAAGTATTTACTTCTATATTTAAATAAATGATGAATGAACCCCTATAGCTTGAGTATAATAGTTTTAATTCAAATTACACAAATTGCGGTAAACTATAAAGTTCCAAACCCTGTACCAAAGATTATATCTGTTTGATCCAAGGAACACACATTAATTAATTCGCGTCATCTTTCACTGCTAGGCTAAATACTGCTACTAATAATCATTTTTTTTAAATTAGAACACTGATTTCCAAAAAAAATATGATCCATTATTTTTGAAATAATAAATTATTTACGGCCACGCGTTGCTGTGACTACGTTAAATTATATATTGTATGATAAAACTGTGTCTGAAACACGTTGAATATAATAGTACAAGATTCTTGGCAAAACATTCATTCAGTGGTGTTTGCGTGATGCGCTTTCAAAAAACCAGCATAATTTTTAAATACAGATAAATAATCTATCTCTATATAAAATTATATTATTATAACAGTAATACTTCAAATGCCTAAATGACCCACATTTTAATTTAATAAACGACGAATATCCATGAAAACTTGAAACCCTCATTTAACCCTCATTTAACCCTCTTAGACAATGATTATTTTAAAATTCTTTAATTAATATATTTCACTTCAAACGAACGAAATATTAATAACTGCTTACAATTTAATCTGTCTATATCAACCACAGCCATCTCTAAATGCCTTTTGTGTCATTTATAAAATTATAGTTTTTTATACACATCATGCGGAACTCATACACATTTAATTTAAATTGATTTATCTCAAATGAAAAACTACGAGCACTTCTCTTTTTTTCATTTGTAAATTGCAATTGTGCAAATCCCGGTCCGCTAGTTGAATTTTAATTTATAAATGGTTTATAAATTAAAATTTATTTAAAAAAAAAGTACAATACACCCACAGTGATATAACATAATATTATATCAATATGGACAAATCACAAAGTTCACGCTGTTATTGTCGTTAAACTAACGAGCTGTTGAGTTGTTGTTTGAAACTCTTGCGAAATGCAATTTCCTTCTTGGGCTACTAACAATTTTGTAAATCTCATCCAACATCAAATACTTCGAAAGATCAAATATTTATTTCAAACGAGTTGACGTATGCGACTTTCGAGACTCGTTCTATGGAAGACTTCGCTAGTTAGAAATACTTTTAAAATTTGTCTTCAAATTTAAGCTTCAAGAAGTATATAAAATAAATCTTTAAAAATAAAATAAATATATATATATTTTAAACTTTTAGAATATAATCTTAAACTTAGTACGAATATTTTGTATTATTGATATTAATTATCTATAATTAGTATAAAACAAACTCAAATCTTCGTGCCTCTCTGTCACCGCTTATTTCTTCTAAACAGTTCAACAGATTTTGATACGGTTTTCACTCATCAGAAGAAGAAAGCTGTTATGATGGTATTTTATCCACATAACTAGTTTAGTATGCTTACGCTCTAGTAAAACACCCTTTAACACTGGCCTAGTATATACACCAAAACAATTTGTAGGAAAATTGTAGGTCTCATTAAAAAGGCTACAAAAAAGTCCATCTTCTAAGTAAAGTACATTCATCATAACTATTTACTTTTATCTATGACAGATTAGACTAAAAGACTATAGTTATTTTTTCAACTTATTATTATGAATCATTATTCAAATAAATATATTAATTACCTTGAACATTTAAAATATATTGCCTTTTACACAATATCATCCAAATGAATGCTCAGAATAGATCACCAATTCCAAATGACGGGCAACGAAATAATCGCGGTGAAACGGGTTGGGAGATAACTGGCTGTAACAACAAAATTTTGATCTTGAATCTATCTATCTATAATTTTTGATCTTGGTTTCACAATTTTTTAATTTTTTGAATATTTTTTTATACTATTCATATTTCTCATTTATGACATATACGACATTATAATATCAACGAATGTTTTTTGCATCCTTAACTGAAAAAACTTCTAATCATATACATGTAATATATGAATTAGACCAGATGAGCCTTGTTGTTTTGGGGAAGATTTGAGTACATAATATATAAATAAAAACGAAACTTTCTTTGCCAGCCCTCCATTCGTTCATATAAACGTGTTATATAAGCCCTTATCCTACGCGGGAGGAAATTAGTTTCAGTAGAGAAAAAAATATTTTCGAAACACCAATTAATGATAAAAAAAATAAAAATTATACTATATACGTTTCTTTACGATATCACAAGTCATTATAATTATAAGTATAAGCTATGACAGTCACGCAAAAGTTCAACTAATGTCATGGCATTCAATATATTGTAACACACCTCTCCTATTAGTCAACTGTAATTTTATTATGTAACAAGATTTCCGACTTCCAGTCAAGTTAATTGGATCGTTCGTCTAAACAGCCCCTACTAGAATTACTATAATTATAAGTGTTACGTGATGCACATGTTACATGTTGTACCGACCTTTTGATTTCTGTCTATGTATGTTTCCCGCTCAAGTTAAAATTAAAAAATTCTGAATTTGTAGAAGAAAGCATAGTAGTTACAATACTACGTTTATAATTATAATATTTATTTTAATTAAAAGCAAGAAATACATATTCGAAATAACACTTAGAAATACGTATATCATAATTATTTATATGTTATATTATATGTAACTGAACATAAAAGATACATGTATTATAAATTTAATAAGGTTCAACTATTATATTACCACAGAGTAAAATAACTCATTAAACCACAGTCTGCTGTACATAAGAATGCAGGCTTAACAACAAAGTCTCCGTCAAAAACCGCGCTCGATTAGATTTACGAGATACCAACAGTATTAAATAAAAATTGTTAGACAATTTCTTAGTTAAGCTATTTGAAACGCAATATACAGGACAATATTGTATTTTGGATAAAATCGTAGTCTAGAAGCGCGTTTTAAATTGAATATCACGTCGAACAACTGCAATAGTTGCGGTACAGGTAATGTATGAAAATGTGAAAATTTGATTTAGTTTGTTAAACATGACCATTTTTTCATTTTTCTTTATCATAAATTTTCAGACATTGCTACTTCTCGCCGTGCTGCTAATAGCAACTGACAAGGGACTTTTTTTCCAATACGAGCGGATTCAATTACTACCTACGTACAAAATTGGCCTTCAATAGTGAGACTGTTTTCGACTTTATTAAAATCATCCCTCAAGTGTTCCGTGATAATTTCGAGCATTTCAAATTTATCCTCGTAGTTTCAGATTATCATTCAAATACATATATTCAATTTTCTTACTATATACAATAAGTAACATATAACATTAAAAGTGCCATCAGAACGGATTTGTTGGACTTTATTTATATGATTCTATCTTATTTCAATAAGAATCTTCTAAACGTAATTAATCGGAATCATTTTGTTTTAATATTTAATATAACATAAGTTTTATTTATTTAATACATTAGTACTCATTTCATTGTTCATAAGCATTTCAAAATATAATTTGCATCTGAAATGTAAATAAGTGAAAATTTTCTTATAATTTTACGATAATAATAAATGTATGAGTAGGTATAAGGAATATAATATTGTAAAAAAAATAGTTAAAAAATTAACGCAAAATTCTGAAACGAAACAAGAAAATATTCGCGTCTATTTAGGGTTATTATTTAATGCCCTTATGGCAAGGTAGCATGCGACCACGGCTATCCTCGGAACGTTGTTATTTGTAATAAATACAACTTGTCTATTTAGTAGATGACAAATAGTAATAATAATAATGGTATAGTTGGCAAATATAAAAAAAAAACTTACTTGATACTTTTCAAACTGCGATTATTCCATAATCGAATTTATGGTCTATTATTTAAGAACATTTTTTCTCTAAAGAGTGTATGAAGAACCGATGTATAATTTATTTGAATTATTGGTTTTAATTTGCTGTAACTATTGAATTTAATATCATCAAGTTACGGGATAATATTCCGGATATTGAATACCAAACTATTAATATATCGTATTACATAAAATGTAAAGTTATATTGTGTGACACAAACATGTTTCGGAATTATTAAGCCTTGCTATTCATTTATATTTGTTTACAATTCCACCAATTATAGGCTTTATTCGTACATTCATTTGTTATTGCACATTCTAAATGCAATACCCGTTATACAATTTTAACCTCGCAATATTTTGATATTGATAACTTATTTTGCCTGAAATCCGCCGTTTGGAATCAATCGATATATTCTATCCTAGGAAATAAATTATATGAATGAAATATATATATAAAGGAACTGACTGATGTGATTCTATGTCATGAGATGTGATTGTATACACAAGTAACGAGTTAATGCAATTTAGAAATAAGAATTAATGTACCAAGAGTTTTCTATTTGAAATGTGCTAATTAAGCCCAAATAGCTCACATACGCCATTTTTTAGGTTCAGCACTCCTCTAGAGGACACCCATATTAAATTTAGTGTGGTGCCACATAGCCTAGAGCTAAGGACCATGACGCTTCTAAAGATTCATAAGATAATTTGTCAAATTATAACTAGTAGTTAAGTTTAAATATAAAAAAAACTAACCTTCACAGAGCAATGGTTGTGCGTCAACATCCGGTTTCCCAGCCGGACAGAGTGGGAGCGCTGGGGATGAAGAGACGGCACCGCCTTCAGTTTCCACCTGAAAAATGTTTTGTCGTTATAAAAAGAAATGAAGACACGAGTTACGTAGAAAAATCTATTTATAATTTTTTTTAAAGAACTGGTGTTGCAAAATTCCTTTTGTAAAAAAAACTCCTAGAAAGTTCTATGTTAATATATACGATTTATTTATGATAGATATGATATGATAGTTATGATATTTCAGTTACAATAGAATATGTAGACTTCGAAAATAAAAATCTCTTGAGTTAACTGAATTTAGATTGATAACAATTTCGACTTTAAAGTGAAATTCACTGTTCGTTTGTTATTTAATTTAAAAGAGACTCAGTATTTTTACAAGGAATGTACAATATCCCCTTTTCATATTTCATTTCAGTGAACCGACTCGTTTAACGTCAAGCACAAAATCAGAATTAGATCTGAGTAGTCCTTTTGGTTTCAAATCATACAATTTAAATACTTAATCAGTGTTTGAGAAAGTCTTGCTTTGATTAAATCATATTTAAATTATGGTCTAATAAATAAATTTCTCACACTATGTCGTAATGAAATATTTAAGACATTAAATTAAACTAACTATTTATTGTAAGTATTCGTAGACTCAAGTACTATTAACCATTTTTTGATCATTTATATATTTGGTTTCGTAGAGCATACGTACACACGAAATATATATATACATATATTAATCAATAGATAATGCATTTCGGAATAGTCAATTATAATAACATTATTCCATTTGAAGAGCGACAGTCAAAATATTTTTTTTATTTTGCAGCGAAATTAGCTTCTATTGTTTAATCATTCGAGACTGGCGATTAGACACATTACACGGTATAACAATAAAAAAGCTCTGTTGCGTAGCAATTTCGTAGTAGACAGACTTAATCGAATGTTTACAAAATGTTTAACGAATTGTTTAAATTGTTTAAAGGACTACTTTTGAGTATGGTTCAGTCAAGTCAGTCAGATAATGTTTTAATTATATCGCCTATATATATACATTTGTGCATTTTTTTATTATTATATATTATAATGCTCACAACATTTTCCGAAATATAATGCGTAAACACTGCTACAATGGAACGCGTAAAAAGGTTTCATTGAAACATTTGTTTATTATTAGTCGAAAATCGTAAATAGTATTGTTAATAGTAATTATTCTTACCTTTCTTTAAGTTAATATCTGCTGACATTTAATGGATTTTTAATTAGCTTCATTATACGGAAACAAAAACCCACAGATACTATAGTATAAGACACGTTAATTATTATAATAACACTAAGAAAATAAACGACCAAACGTAGTAGCATATTTTAACCAACACTATAAGATAAATTAATGCCAGTTGAATTTTATATTTACTTTAGTTTATTCAATTCTATTTCCAATTGTAATTGATAATTTTGTACAAAATTTTCCTCTTAACTTTTCGTTTGACTTATAATATTGACACATATAAAGTCAAATGCCATCTCCGATCATTTTATTCTTTTACTTAAGGAGATTTTACATTTCCAACTTCCTTTTATACAAATTTGAATAACAAAATCATCGACTCGCTTCGCTATGTGTACAATATAATTCCATCGTTATCCAGCACATTTTACAGAAAATAAATAAAAAGATTTCTACCTCTAGGAAATTTCAGAGAAATAAAATATCCTTTTTAACGAACAATCGTACGCCCTTTCCTACGTGTCATTGGCGAAATAATATGTGCCTATTTGGCACAACTGAAAGCCATTAATCTAAGTATAAAACAACTCATATTACCTTAACTTCCATTATATTAAAACCACTCGATACATATATTACGTATAACTTTAACCGCAAATCCGTCCTTCCTAGTTTGTCCTCCATCTTTTTCTCTCCAGTTAAAAATCCCGCGCTTCTCCGTGCCAGGCAGTACCAGCTCGCCTCACCACGCCACGAGACGGAAGTGACGGGAGTGCAACAACACGGTGTCGATAACCGAATCAATAATCATACTTCATACATGTTATTTCAATTAAAAAAAAAACGTATTTAAAAGTCAAAGCAGTACTAAATATTATTATTTCAATTAAAATTATATAGGTATATTTAAAAAATCATGACATAAGAATTATATTTACTTAAGTAACTTTAAAAGCTCCACGCCACATGTCCTTAAAATAAAAAATAAATAAAATCTTTTTTTTTATTAAATACGATAATAAAGACGAGATGGTTAGCAGACGAGCAAATGGGCCACCTGATGGTAAGTGGCCACCACCGTCCATAGACAATGGCGCTGTAATAAATATTAATGATTATCTCTAAATAGCCATATATATATTTTTTAAATATTTTATGCTCACGCAATTCAAACCTTTTTTCATTCATATGGAACCTATGTGTCACATTTCACGCTTACGATAGGTAGTTAAAAACATGAAATATTCAAAAAACGCTCCGTGCCTTCATTATGTATTTCTGGGAATTCGATTTGTATTATCTATAATTCTTGTAGTTAATATAATTGTATGTATGTTGTGGTATACATGCATGACTTCAATACAAAGTTTAAATTCTACATTATTCTGATTTATAATTAAAATGGTTGTTTATAATTTTTTTAAGTCGAATGTTTCCGTAAACTCCTTGGGATCTAATATTCATTCATTCGTTCAATTTATAGTCAAATACATAATTTTAAAAAGTTATAAATCTTACTGAAATCCGATTCTGCAAAGGGAGAGACGATAAAACAGGTATGAGGTCTTGGATTTGCACAAGATTTGCATCACAAGAAAATTACGATTTTTCACTTTAAGACCAGCAGACTTGGTACATATGTATAACGTAATTTCATCGCATTCGTCACATCACGCTTTAGCATGTAGTACCAATAGATAATAAATAATTACACATTACACTTTTTATTTCATTTGTTTCAATAAGAAGTATCAACAGTCGAAAAAGTAAAGACTTTTGTCGTCTTGAAGAAATGCAAAGAACTAATATTACATATTAAATTTTAACAAAATATCAATATCCGTTAAAGCGTACAGCATTGATTACGTTGCTGTGTTGCTGCGTAAAAGAAGTTCTTCTTTACCAATAAACACGCTTTTGCATTTATAATAACAGTAAAGAAGATTTAATAAAGAAACTATATATTATAATTATTTATAATAACAGTTTCCTTTAATCAATTACCTGGGCTAAACCTCTTTTGAACCCCGATTGAAATAAAGTTTTGGAGCGTCTCCAATGATATATTGCATTTATTTGCATGAAATACATGCAAATCCATAAAAGCCGGGATTTTAAACCGCAATCTTCGGTGATAATTGTTGTATAAATACATTTATCAATTGCATTCCGTCAGAGCAGTGGTAAGTACCCAAATGTTTGTCTAACCTTTCTCTCAACTTTTCAAGCAATGTCAATGTTTCTAAAATCGAAGCGAAACTAGAGTATTAATGAAGTTTATAAACACGGAACAGAAATGACGTTGAATCATGACTTTAACTCAGCTATTCCGTTGTTACACAGATTAATACTTACAAAACTAGATATAAGGTTCTTTTTTTTATAATGTACTTGTTTCCTGTCCCGGATTCTAATTATATGCATATACAACTTTTACATTGAAGAAGAATCATAAAAAGAAAAGTTCTTATTTTTTACCGGCCAGGAAAGTTGAAATTTTTAGATTTTTTAGACTTGATATATAATATAATAAAACTTCCTCTTCAACGTACTTATTGATAAAAACCGTACTTAAATCCGTTGCATATTTTAAGAGATCTAAGCGTACAGACGGCAGGAACCGACTTTGTTTTATTAATTTATGATACTAAGCATCCGTTAAGTAAGGATTATTTGGATATTTTTACTTTAACCGGGCAAATGTGAAAAGTAGTTTGGTTATTGTCGTTAGTACAAAATCGGGACGAGCAGCTTGTATAATATATAAAATTTTCCCGTAATGTACTTTTTCAGACTATAATATATTTTGATAATGATGTTTCAGAGATGATAACAATTGTTTAACTGTGAAATCCATCAGCACAATATTAAACATTATTTGTTTTGCCGTTAATTCCTTAGTATAACAATTATTATACTACAGAATATCAAACTATAATGATCAATTCTTGATTTTTTTCGAAAATTTTGTTTGCCGCGAAAATACTAGAGAAAAAGATTTTTTATATTTATATTTTATTTTAAATTAAATTATACTATAAACTTATCGAAAGCGAAGTTTAATCTGTCAAACGATGCTGTTTATTAATATATAATGTTTATTAAATAATAATAATAGTCAGGAATTACTTGTTTATACTATTCAATAATGAATACTATAAAAATAATTATTATTTTAATAATAAAAAAGTATATAAATATTTACCGAAAACATGAGTTTAAAATAATACGTTATTTCAATTAAATATGTGTATAATAATATAACTCTCAATTGAAATTGAAACATATTAGTGATTGAGAACAGTGGTTTCATATACACACTATTATACCCTGTTCAAGTTAGCTTGATCTTTTTGAGAGACGGGCTAGTGATGAGAAACAGAAAATATAACATATATAACAGTCGATGGAACGATGGAATGCGTAATTCAAATTAGAATTCAATTTTTTATATATAAATAACTTATTTTTCTAAAAAGAGGAAAAGTACCCCCGTTCGTAACAATGATATTTAATAAGGATTTTTGTAATCGATATTAGTATCAGTTGCTACCTGTTATTCGCGTCTCTAACGTCCGACTGATGTAACATTGTATAAGCGTCTATTATTTTCAGTGTTTCTATTTAAATTTTACTTTGAAGCAATAATATATAATAGAAAAAGTCTTAAAATTTTCGGATAACGCTTGAATCTTTAGGAACTTTTGTATTATATGTATTTTTTTAATATTTTTACAATTTTTAAAATCATTAAATTAAGAAAATAATATGTTCGTCATCGTCAAGTTGTCGATCAGAAAAAATTACATCTGTCAATAAGATCAAGCTATCTCGTACAGGATTTAACATACATTATGGACTTTTATATCTCATATCGTTGATATCTAAGAAGGTTGTATACGTAATATGTTCACCATTAAGGAAACAGTTTGTTTGCCTGCCTTCTTAAAATAAAATAAAGTATATGTAATATTTTTTTTTATTTTTCAATCAACTTGAAATTTATTGTACCGCGATACGTGTAGGGTATATTTTTATTTCTGGTATTGAGACAATTTTCAGATTTATAGCGTAAGTCCACGCGTGAATAAGACTTATTTTCGAAAAGATAATCGAGAAATATCTAAGAAAAAAAACTGATGTTAAATTCAGTAGGATAAAGATACATACAGTTGCGACCTTAATGCGATTCCCTATTAGCATTTCAGTGTTCTTCGGGCGACTGTCAATGTCGACTTGACCATTTGTAATATAAATTTATTCATCGGATTTAAATAGATCACAACAAGGTCTTATCGAGGTCATAGAGACCAGCGAGATGTTTATCATGTAACAACAAAAAACGAATAAAACTTAGTTGTTTAATATAAAATCAGGTTAGATTTGGAAAACATTTTTTTCTTTCCTTGTATTTTTAAGTGGTTTTTACAAGCAAATTCTACGTTATTTTTTAGAATTTATTTGTGGTCGTTAATAATTCGCTTGGAACGATTCTAATAGTAAGTATTCTAAAGAATGTTAATCTAACTCTATTATATATTCTACCGCCAAACAGCATTACAACAGCAATATTGATGTGAACGGTGAGTAAGCCATTGTAACTACAGGCCCATGCTTCATAACGCATCGGTGTGATCTAAGGAATGGTTACTATTTCTTACTGTGTCATGTCTTGTCTTGTCTATAGACAGTGGTGACAACTTACCATCAGATAACCCATTTGCCCGTCCAAATACAGAAACAAAATAGTGCTAGACACGGCATCTCGGACTTTGCGTCTTTACTTTAAAAATAATACGCAGTTACGGATCGAATCATAAATTAAATTGTTTGCTGTTTCTCGTTATGCGACATAAACATATAATTTCATACTCAAACGGTTATCAGATGGGGCTTTAAAGTTGCCGGAGACAAGGGATATAATCCTCGTTCTAGCTTTGAGATACAAGCTAGACGAGTTGGTCTAATGCATAGCTTAACAAATTAAGCGCGGTAATGCAGCTTGCGAAATAGGGACTTTTGGACTTGTTGCTAATGGGATATAAATTTAGTTTAGATTAGTTAGTAATATTATGCATTATGATCAAGTTGTGTCAAATATATTTTATCCGACATTAAAATATTGCTAGTGGTTCTCCCGCAAAAGTTCGCGTTTTTTCAAAAGATTTTTTAGGAATTTCGAAACCTATGACAGGTTTTGTTTTGATTTAATTTCATTGTAAAGTGCAAGTCACTCATCTACATTTTGCACCAAAATAATGAAACGTCTTTTAAATTGAATTTTTAATATCAAATAGTATACATTAGTTCAGTTAGAATGTTTACGGGTTCCCTTTTTTTTTTCTTATACAGTCGTAGTACCGCTCTCTAACAAGCCAGTAACGTTTTTCCGGTTTCTAAAATCAATTCTTTGTTAAATCGTAACAATTGAAAATGAGACCATAACCGATTTTTTATATGAAGCCATCGTCCCATAATCACTTGGACAAAATCGGGTTAGGCTATTAATGTATAAGATATGAGCTATATCAAATCAAATCAAAATATACTTTATTCAAGTAGGCTTTTTACACGCACTTTTGAATCGTCATTTAACAAACTATTTAAAGTAAAGCTACCACCGGTTCGGAATGTAGATTCTACCGAGAAGAACCGGCAAGAAACTCAGTAGTTACTCTTTTTCAACATCTAAAAATACAGTCTAAAAATACAGTCATCAATACTCCACGCTTATATATGATAAGTTTCGATAAGTCTCGATATTTGCGCAATGAAATGGTTCCAACGATCTATGTTAAAATAAGTTTAAAGTTGACTTAAGAACAGCTGCAGTTACCGCTATTATTTGACTTTACCAAGTAAACAGTTGCTCAGGTTCGATTGCAGGATCAGAAATATCTCTCGGGATGTCCTGGCCATATCGTCAGACAATGTCTATTCCTACAAGTTATCTATACTAGACCATTGTCAATTTACCTTTAAATCAATGAATAGGTGAAGTAATAAAAACGCACAAATAAAAATAACGTATTATGATATACGAAAGTAATCCGATTTGCATGCGAAACGGATTCTAAAACTCGTTTCAGAGTACTTTCAGCTGACATTTTAAAACCTTCTCCCCGATACTTTTTGATACACCTAAACGCTGTTGTGAATAGAGTTTACAATTTCTTTTCAATTAGTTCGTTTCGTTATTATTACCTTTTTTAAAGTAAGTATGGTAGTATTGTATGATTTATTTAACTACTTTAATCAGCAATAGTAATAAAGAAACACAGATTAGATTAAGTACGAATAAATTCAAATGGACGATTTATCGAGTATGTTTTATTTATTTAACAAAATTAATGCACCTTTTATATTTATAAAAATTAATATATTTTAAATGTATATATTAGAAGAAATAAATCATTATAATTATATAAGAAATTATTAAAAGCAGAAATCATTAGGAAATCTAGTAATATAAATATAATAGATATTGCTTTCGAGTGAAATAAATCATACTTACATAAATAATAAGTGCTTCGTCTTCTTTAAAAATACATTTATGAAGACATATTAATTTTATTTGTAATTCAACAAGTAGATTTTCTTTCAATTCTTATGACAGTTATCTCTACGACGTTCTTTGTAAGTAAAATGAGTATTATTACGACGTTGAAATATCGACGTTTAATTTCCGAGAACATGTTTTACAATCATTATTTCTTTAAACGTACTTATAAATGTTATACTATTTTTAGGTATCAATCGTAATAACGTTTGACATTAAAGACTACACGAAAAACAAAAATTTTCGAAACGTGATGAAATGCTCCTGCTGGACAGGAGAAGTTCCAGCAGTGGAAACATGATGGACTGTTATTTTATCCTTTAAAAATAATTAGTTAATTTCCTGTTTTGTATAAATATAAATAAATATAAATATTGGACAACATCACATACATTACTCTGATCCCAATTTAAGTAGCTAAAGCACTTGTGTTATGGAAATCAGAAGTAACGACGGTACCACAAACACCCAGACCCAAGATAGAAACACAACATAGAAAACTAATGAACTTTTTCTACATCGACTCGGCCGGGAATCGAACCCGGGACCTCGGAGTGGCGTACCCATGAAAACCGGTGTACACACTACTCGACCACGGAGGTCGTCATAAAGTAATGAACATCGTATAGCCTGAGATCGAGTTAAGAATAAATAAATATTTAACTCGAATAAAATGTCGAGGGTTTGTTCGATAAAGTTGGAACTGGGCTTATAGTCGTTTCGAGAAATAATTGGATTATTCGGGTGCAGAAAAGCTTTTAAAAACGGGACGTAAGTGAGACACTTTAAATTAAATAATAATGGGCAGTCATTATTTTAATTAAGTGCGAAATTTTATCATTAGAATTAACGCATTTTGTGTAACATTTTCTCTTGTATGTGTTACAAGTGGCTCGTAAGGTTTGCAAATAGCTAATTCCAAGTCGAAAGTAGCCGCGGCTTCCGAGCCTAAGGCGGATTAATTGAATAAGATCTGATTGGTGTTTGAGTTTTGCCCGCGGCAGGCCGACTTTGATGACGACCCTCAGTATTTGCACATCCTCACTTGAAACCTCACTTACATGTCGTATTTTTTATTTTCTTCGTTTTCTCGTGTCCGTCTATGAATTAATTTAGACTTGCAAGTGTTTGACTGTTTTCGCTATTTTTTTCATACCTTTCATGTTGTTTCAGTATATTAAGCAACATCAAAACCAAATAAATAACTAACATGATAAACTATTTTTTATAAAAGTTCATAAACGTATTTATTTATTATTTACTTCTGTTATTATATACAAATACAAGATTGTAGCATGATTAATTATACTCGTTTATTATTGTAAATTAATATAGCTGAAAAATATGGCTGAAATATTATTTTATATAAGTGTAGATGTTATTTATATTGAATTTATAAGTAGCGAAGCAAAATTATATGAGAAAAACAAAACTCGAACAAGACATTGTGTCGGGAGTCTGAGCAATGTAACAATATTTTCATATTATATGTCTTATGTTCGTTTGTTGAAAAGTTTCGTAAATACATTATATTTACGTTTACATAAATTATAAACACAAATGTCTCCAATGGGTTTAAATGTAGAATTTCAGTTTTTCATTGTAATTTATTCAATCGCTACCGCGTCAAGCAAACGGATAGACGGAAAAAAATATTTCTACAAACTGTCTGCATGTTAATCTCCGTCTCGATTCTGCACTACGGATAGACACGTCCTTGTTACAGATTTTTTCTCGTACAATATATGAGTTTTATTTTATATTGCTATGTTCGTCAATGGTCTAAATTAAAAGTGGGTCACACTGCGAAGTGTAGTTACTTATATATTAAAACCTTCACCGAAAAGCGCTAAATCTACAAGTGACTCGAATCAATGACGCGGTGAATGTACAAGTTTTACCAAAAACGTATCCTCAGTTGATAGTACAGATAGATAGATAGTAGATAGTACATAAATGCTGAGACGTAATTAAGTTGGCATCAAATTTCAAATAAATTGATGTAGTTCTTAAAAAAATATTCTATAAAGAAAAATATTAATTTTAACGAGAACACAATATTTGCTTAAGTTCTTTGTTTGTAATGTTTCTTTATATGAAAAATAAATTCGTCAATGACTTTAAAAACATTAATTAATTAAAAGTTTAGTAAAGATTAAACAAAACAATAAAAATATGCTAAACGTTTGTAAAAAGTTTTTAAAAGAACTTTCGGATAACTTTCTTGTTATTTCGTAATATATAATTCGAATGATGTACATTAACAGTATAAAACGGTTTTTAAAGAGTTCCTAGCGATGGTTAATGTAATTTGCCAATTAAATAAAATCTAAATATATTTTATTCAGGTAGTCTAAGTGGTTTTTCTAAGAACACTAATATTTTTTATTAATTAATTACAATTGAGTTTATTATAATAAGTATAATTTTGTATTATACTTATAATAATAAATTGATATTGTATTCTTACAAATTACTTTGAGCCACATATATATATATTAATGAATAAGGTAATTAGTAGGTATGAATTACGTGAAATAAACTGACCTTGGAATTACCATAATACTAAAATGCAATGGTATCTCATTAAAAGTATTCGCGATTAGTCATACACCTGCAGCAGCATTATCCGATTATACATATACATGCAGACAATATATAAACTGTCGTTTTTCAATAAATATTGTTGTATTTAAAATATACGAAATATAGGAAGAACATTAATAGTTTATAAGAAATTGTAGTGCTCATAACGTTAATACGAGGAACAAACACAAACTGATTACGACTGTTACTCAACTGCTTAGTGATTTGCTGTAGGCAATCTGTTTGTACTGTTTTACACGGCTCTAAAAACAGACAACAATACTCTGTTTCGTAATCAAAGAGAGAGAAACGCGAGGCTAAACCGACTTTACAGATAATGTTTCATCTTCAAAAATTAAATCATCATTTCCAGGCCTTTTCATAGAGTATAAGTTAGGTTAAGTATAAGCGAATAAACAAAGTTAAAAAAACTCAAAGTTGTAGCTGTTAAGTTTCTTTGTTGATTCCTCTTATCTGGGTTGTTTTTTGTTCCGAACCTTAGCTGTGGTAGTTTTTACTTTGCCTAACATAATAAAAAGTTTTATACGCACGGCATAAGGAATTTGGTTATATTGAATAATATATACCTACATATTAACCAGGTAGGCAGATTCATAAAAGGGTCACCTGATGATAATTAGTCACCACCAGTTACAAGTTACCACTAATCATCACCCACTTCACCAATGCACCTGGAAACTAAACCATATCCATAAACCATATAAGCCACCATCCTACAAATCGAAAACAAAAATAATAAGTATTGCTGCTTGGCAGTACCAAATAAGGGGGTGGTACCTACCAGACGGGCTCGCACAAAAACCCTATCACCAACGTAAAATCTAATATTTCAATTACAAGTTATTTTCGAAAAGAATTTTTGTTTTTTAGTCAAATAAATATTTTTCGTGACAAAATTTTAAAGTTCTCGTTTGAATACAGAATCCTTAAATACTTTGTTGAATTTAATCTTTAATGACTGAAATGAGGAAGATGCTAAAGAATTTCAGGTGATTCATTAAAACTTTTCCTTTGCTGAACTTATTCTGAGATTCTTTTACTTTTAGTACAGGATGAGTTGTGTAACTTATTGAAGTGTATCTAATATTGTTAATGTACATATTCACTGTGTATAATCAATGATACAATCGTGTTCCGTCCCTAGATTTTTTTATCTTACTTCTTCTTCTCTACTGATAGTTTAAAAATATTTTCCCGTTGATAAATTGAATATAAAAGTTAATATAATTCAGTTCTCGATCTGTAAGAACTTTGTAAATCAACCCTAATTTATAAAAAAGAAATAATATTTATTATAAACTATTTGATTTTGATCTTCTAGTAGTGAATAGTACTCGTAAATGGTTTGTGTTCTAATTTTGAAAGTCGAGAGATACTTCTTTCTAATTTTATCAAATAAAAGTTATTTCATAATTTGGCTGTTAATTTTAATTAGAATTAACAACATGGTTTTCAACAATTCAAAGTAAATTGAATGTGAGTAAAGTAAGTTACAAAATGATTGTGTGAATAAAATATTATTACTTTTGATTGCTGAGTGACCGTAGTATACAATACAATATCATAGATGTATTGTTAAAAGGAGCAAACAATTTTTAGTCAAGAGAGTTGGTCTGGAATAAATCCTATTTAAAATTGACTTGACAAAATAGTCATTTAGATTTATCGCATTTGGCAAATTACAATTCATGGAAATTTATTTATTACTAACAGTAAATATAAGATACCCGAAAATATTTTTGATGAAAAACAAGATATATATATATTTGCTTTTATGCAATACATATTTCATATTCTAATTTATATAAATAAGAATTTTGAGTTTAAAAACATAATTATTATAACTAATTAAAGTCCTATTTCTAAAAATAAGGTACATATATTATTTACATTGTAGAAGCTCGGTCAATAAAACGACCTACGACGAACATTTCGATAAAACAATCATTTCCCTAGACGAAGACGTTTTCTGAGCCACATTTGTTTTAGAACAATGGAAGAATGTTCCAAATTGCTTTCCCGATGTGTATTGGTTTTGAGACTGTAAATAGTTAATGATCCTTTATTCTTTTTATACAATTTTATTTTTATGATTTATGGTTTGAATTTTTTTTTTTAATAATAATAGAAAATAGACAGAACCCCGTTTTCTACTTGTCCATTACGCACCTAACCTTTTTCACGAAAGTACGAGGGTGGAGGGAAGTGGAGCAGAAATTATGTAATTCGATCACTGTCACAAAAGAGCTGTTCGATTTCAATTTACAGTAAAAGAACTGAAAATGTATAACTGCATAACGAGATATAAAACTACGTAAATATATAAGTTTCTTATGTAAATATATAAAAGGACAATATCAACAATGTAAATAGCTTAAGTAGCAGTAAATATACTACTGGTGGACTAAGGCCTCCTCTTCTGTTGATGGATACGCATATGGCATAGGTAATAATATCCTCGTATTTACCGTCGAGCACGAAATGAATCATAATTGCTAAAAGAGCATATTAAAATTTAGTGTCTGGCCTAAGTTTTAACCCACAATCATCGAGAGATTTGTGTGTTCTAACCACTGGACCATTACGGCTCTATAAATATCTCAATGACTTATAAGAATGTTTATAGTACGCAAATAAGTATTATATTTTAATAGGTTATTTCTTGAAGTGAACACTCACATGAGATGTAATCAAGTGGTAATAATTGTACAATAGCGCAAGTTGTATCAAATGCTGTCTACATTTGATTTCGTAAGCTTCGATTGATTTTCTCCTATCATAACATAAATTAATCTGTTTTCAACTGAAGATACTTTTCTTATACAATTAAACATACTATCGCTACTAAGATAACAAATTACAATTACCAAGATTAAACAAACGCACTAAACGTATCTTTTATCGTTTTCTCGGAAAAAAAAAACGTAAAGATGTTTCAAATATAAATTATTTCGCGATGAAAAGTTAGTTCGAACAAAAAAGAACCTTCCTTGGAAGTGAAGAGAAATAATACTATTAAAAACTGTGAAAGATTTAATTACGTGGTAAGGAGTTAGTTGAATGGTAAAAGACTTTTATTCTGAATTAAAAATGTAGAGTCAATACAACACCACTCCACAATAACGACGTAATTAACATATAGTCTTACCACTTAATTTGCCCTCCGTAGATCAGACGATACAATCAAAAAGAAGCAAGGAGTCGTTGTTTCAAATAACAGAAACCCTTAGAGATTTCCGCAAAGGATTATCAGACCCTAATTACTCAACGTGGCCAGGCGTAACGTTTGTTAAGTACTTTGTATATCTGACTTAACGCTTCGCGAATAGTTTGCAAGCGTTTAATCAATTAGTGGGAAGTTATTCAAGTTCGTATTCACTGATATCTCTATTTTACTTTACTGATATATATATATATATTTGTACGTAACTAACACCCAAAATTTGTTGATATTGAATTGATTTATGATTATTGTTTAGATCATGCTACTAAATACCTGTGAAGACAGTTTAACAGCTTCAATCGATTTTAAGTTAAATACGCAACTGTACGGTTACAGAGCGATAACTAAAGGCTTAAAACATTGTTTATCTTGCTAGATTTATTCGTTCCGGTATTCGTTTCAATAAGATTCCACAGCTATTTTTAATTTAAAAAAAAACATAGATAAGAAAGGCATATTACTCAATACAAAATTATATTAAAGATAAAATAGCGTGGACTAAGTATTTATTGACTTTTGAGCAGGATATATAAAAAAAAAGTGCCAACTGATATACTCTGCAATTAGTGGAAAAAAATAACTACTGAGTTTCTTGCCGGATCTTGTCGGTGAAATTTACTTTCCAAACAGGTGGCATTCCACACTATAACATAACAATTCAAAAGTGCTTTTATGAGCATACTCGAATAAAGAATATTTTGATTATATCCAGATATTAGTAATGCTTTACTCTCATTCTTTCTTTATTTATTTATAAAAACAACTCGGAATTAAAGAGGTTTGAAAAACTCATTAATTTGTATTAACAAGATTAACTCACACGACGTCATTTCTTGATAAACCGTAGTAATTAAAAGCTCCTCTATCTTCTAGTACTAAACTAAAATTCTCTTGTGGATATCTCCCGTAAGATATAAAATACAGTTTGTGCATATTTTAAGGAAAAAATAGTAATACGTATAACTTTTAAATGACAGTGAAATTTAATTAAGAAAACAGTATTTTGAAATTTAATTAAAAAAATTAAATTTAATTAATCACCTCCACCACACCTCCTTTTTTTTCATTATGCTTTAATTATCATCACAATTATATAAAAATCAAGTTTTATTAGTTAAAGCTTAATCTACGTTTATCACGAATGGTCTTAAACTGAAAACCGTTTCTACTAAAGCAACCGTTTACATCTCTCATTCAATTTAAAAACTTTCGCCAGATCTTCCAACTGTTTCCTCAACTGTTCACTGATTCTGATAAAGATCACAGGCGGTAATGCATTAATGATGATTAATTTTAACTTTCAATTAGAATACAAACTACGTTTTACATTTAGAGATTCTGTGTCGCTATTAAATATACATAACGGTATTTTTGAATACGGAAAATGTCTGTTAATTTTAGCCGAAGTCTTCCATTATAAACATTATAGCTATTAACGCACCCTTCGCCCTTGACCCTAATGTTTCTTCATCGAGCATTGCTTTATTATATTGCTCGAAAGGTATTATATTTTGATCCGCTGTGTTTCATAAACTGCATTATATAATATGTGCTTAGATTACTATTTTTGAATACTTGGATTATCGTGTAAAGTTCAACAATCTTCGCGCATAATCCTCATCTAATTCTACTAATTAATCTATCAGCACTGATCTGATCAGTGTGGAAGATTTTGTTACTTCAATAAAATTATGAAGTAGTCTTTGCCAATTTATATTTATCATGGATATACATATATGTTTGCTATATCGATGGGTTGAGTAGTTAAGACTTTAATGAATCACAAACAAACACATATACTAACTCGAGTTCACATTTCTAGTATATACGAGTTTATGCCTCAAAAGAATAATTAACGTTACATAAAGATAATTAACTTTTAAAAAGTAAACCAACGTTGGTCCAATGTTGTTGTAATATTTACCATATTATACTTTTTAGATTTTAACACGTTGATTTCCAGAGATGTATTGCACTTTATTATTTATTTAACAAAATAGAGATGTCTCACTATAAAAGATTTTATTATCTGTGGGTGCGTGACATCTACGCTTGATACCCGCCAAACGTTACAACACTTTACTACAGTGCGTCTACTTATTGTCCAACTCATGGCCACTATTAGCCAGCTTTGACAGTATCTAAACATATAAAAACTCAAAGATATTGCATTGAAAAAGAAGTTTAACATTGAGCTAATAAGTAATAAAAATATAAATTCCGTTATTTTAATCGAAACGAAAGGGAATAATTATGACATCTAAAATTAGTATGATCACAGAATACCACATTCCTCGTGGTAAGATAAATGCTAAGTGACTTATGACCTTTGTGGCTTACTTTGTACATTTATATTGTAGTGATAATATATTATGTGATGATTAGATTAATTAAAAGGTACCGGTTCAATAAAAAACCGAAACATGAAATGTCATCAATGAAAAAAGTCTGAAATTTGAAAGCGTGTGCTATATTTTTATTATCAATAATATTACATACAAAAGGACAACACATTTCATCAAAGAGTTGCCGTTGAAATGAGAAATGTAATTTTATCCTCGTAATCGCATCCGCCTGTATGTGACCCACAGTTTCAATGTTCAATTAAAGTTTACGCTCTTTGTGTAGAGCTACGGTTCCGTGAAATGTTTTGTCCGAATTACACGAAACTGTCGCAGTGTTACGTGTTTTAACTGAAATAGAATAATTTATCATGAACACTCATTTAACACCTAACATGTAACATTTACAATGCTCGATGCAAATTTGAACAATAAATAAAATAATATTATTTTTTTATTGTTGTAAGTCGATTATTTGTTTGTAAGTTGATTTGTTAAAAACAATTCGTTTCTCATCTCATACATATCTTTGAATAAATATAGATAATTTCCGAATTATTATCTACTATTCTGAGGACTATCAGATACTTTACTATCAGATATTTGGAACTTCTGAAGTCACATAGATCTCACTAAATACATGTATATACAATACAAATACAATACAATACAAATATGCAATATAATACCTACAAAACTATAAATACAACTTTTATATTTAAAGTAGTTATCACATGAAAAATGATATATAGTATGTATTTAATAGTTTCGCGGCAACATTGTTAATGTTATGTAAATAAAAACTTCCCACAATTATCAACTAACACTCGGGTGCTCATAAAATAACAATGATTTTATGGGTTAAATTGAGCACTGCACTGCATATATACAGGAGCACCCACCTTCATACATATGTGTGCGCCTGTATACGTGTACTACTAACACGATGTATGTGTCAATGTGTGTATGATAACCGGATATTATATAGAAATATAATAAGGAAGAGCGAGATTCCCAGTTATCAACATATTTAAGAGGGTTCAATGCCTATAAAATGTATCATGAATTTAGTTACCAGGAACAGTGTTGCAAGAATCGATCAAGATAACTTCTTTGTTTAACGTCGGTCAAACATTCAAGTTCAAACCTTATTCTTGCAGTATTACTCACTAAAAACAAACCAAACAAGAGATGAACCGTGATACATATCGAACACAAGCAATGGTTATTCCAACTAAGTTACTAGTTTTCCCGATTCTTGATTTGTTTCTAATTTAGAATGCTATCAGGAAAGTTCATTTCAATTCCAAACAGGTAATGAGATGCGACACGTACCCCCGCCCCAACTTCACGATCGGTGATGCATTTTAAACGTAATCTAAAATTTGCCCTAACTAGTATATGCATATGCAATATATTTTATTGCATTTTTTATATTTTAAAAATGACGTGTACTGATTTTCAAAAATCAAGACAATTTTTATCATCTGGGTTTAACAAATCCTAGCCTTGGACTCATCATCTATCTAATTATACAACATATAATATTCTATAGAATATATCACCAATGTATCTATTGAAATGATAAGCTATAATATATATATAATATGACCTTTCTATGTCAATAAGGTAATTGTAAACTGAAATAATAGAACAAAATAGTTATTTTATAACAAACCCGTAGTGACATTTATTTACAAAATAAATTTAGTCACTGTTTCATTCTTAAGATATCAAGTAAGTTAGTTGTTTATTCAAAACAACAACAAATATATAATATTTAGCAAACTTAGATAAACAATCCGGATAAGTTAACGTTACTTAACTTACTGTAGTCTGAATAGTAACGTCCTGTTTGAAGACCACTGGCCTAGGGCCTCGTAAACAATGATTCGCTTCAAATTATTACGTGGTCACGCTTGGTTGCTAAGCACAAAAAGTATGTCAAAAAATTGTTGAGTTTCGCATTTCTTCCTATTCTGAAACACTTTTGTTTAAACGATATTTTCATACTACTTCGAACTGATAAACAAAAGCTGTTATTTTTACCAAAGAATAAGAAAATACGTAATGTTTTGATAGATGTTTTTTTTTTATTCCATTGTGTTTCGTCGGGGTATTTCAATGTATATTTTGCGTGACCCGTATAAATAATCTCATTTACTTCAAACGACGATGAAGGAGAGTGACTTTTGCTTCAATTAAATTTATTTAGACTCCAGTGTAGATACGAATCTAAACCCTTTGCACCGTCTGCTACTGACGTTAATCAGTGGTGCGTTAACCAATATAACCATCTCGTAGCCTCCTCGTCGGTGTCGTTGGCTTTAAGGTGTACTCATTTATTAAATTAAGCTCTCGTAATTATCAAAACATTCCTTATTCCTTTCTTATGATATAAGAATATTCTCTGCATTACGGTTGTAACGCTACTTTATTGGATTATAAATATTCATAATGATTATATTGTAATTTTAAAATATTGAATTTGATTTTACTCGATACAACCTTTGTAGAAACTATATTAAACAAAAAAGGTATGTATTAAAAATATTGCATTTTAGTATTCAAATTTTATTGCTACCAATACAAGTGAATGTAATATTTTTATTGCCTTTTGTTTTTTATGAATGTGATATTACATTTTTTTTACTAAATAAAATTCTACATACTAAGTGATTCCACTAGTAAATGTTATAATTTAATAGGACATCAACAACCAATCCGTTAACACAAGAATTAGGTTTTCTTAGTTTTTTTAGCTGTTAAGCATAATCTCATTAATGTGTCGGACGAAGAGGAAAATTACTTCGTAATAAATTTAGCTAAAAATGGTTTTTTATTCATTATGATTTCTCTGTTATTAGGTCATTACAAAATACAAAGAGAACCATTAAATATTAATAATACAGTTAAACACATTAATTGCTATAAATTCGTCGAATAATTGTAGGCTTTCAGTTTTAAAATGACACGTGAATTCCTTGTTCCTTCAATTTCAACAATGTTGATTCTGTTGTGTTTCATGTTTAGACAATGACAAGCTTACCCTCGTCAATCATACCAGTATCTGAATTGGTCACGTGAAACATCAACGGAGAGGTTCAGCCATGTACCGAGTTTAGTATTCAAGTTGCTGAAAGTTTGTAAGACTAATATGACCTGATATAAATAAGGGATCGGTTCGTATTGTTAATACAACATTTTCCTTGCCTGTAATGCTTTTTGTGGATAATAAAATAATTTTTATAAAGTTTCATACCAAAAGGTAATGTAGCTAGTCTTAATACAAAACTTTCATAATAAATAAATGAATTCAAAATTATTTTGGTACACTTTAGTGTATTGAACGATTTTTTTTAGATTTATATATGTTGACAACCTATGGATATTTTTTATCATATTCATAAGCCATCTTGCATTCATCTTAAAGTAATATTTTAATATCTCCCTTATAATTTTACAATACAAGCGAGATGTATATTTAATTGTAATTGTAATAACCAACCAAGTTATTCAACAGTTATTGTGGAATCCGATATTGTAAGTAATGTGTTTAATAGTAGTATCTTAAACTTAATTGCAGCTGTCATCTGCTATAATATTAATCTACTTTATCTTAAAATTGTTTATTTATTCTAAAAGAGAATAGTAACAATGCCACAATTTTTATTAAGGAATTACTAATATTCCTATTTACCCCTCGTTTTAAGCTTATCACTTGTGTTAGGAGTGGGGACGACAATAGTCCAAGGGATCAGGATCGATCCTGCGACTTTTTACATCGCTAGGCGGCCCTTAAACCACTGCGCTATTGACGCTTTGAACATTGCGTCGTTTTTTCGTGAATGTGTAACATACATAAGCATAAGCGTCTATTTTATTAATAAGATATACGAATATATACAATTCCATTATCTAAATATATCGTCACATAGCGCACACACCGTACGTTTCGATGATCGTGAGAATATTATGAGCGTATCGTATGTTAAAATATTCAGGCGCACGTAACTACGTTTCATCAATTCTTCAAAATATCACGTTTATTCTTCCCCAAACTCTGGAATGGGCTAAAGTATAAGAAAATATTATCTCATGTGATTGCATGCGAGCTCACATGAAGGCTTGTATAATAACAAAATATAAACTTTGAATAACAAAGAAAAAGATTATCATGTAAATTACAATCGTTTTCGAAATTTTGTTAGGCTAATATTATAAGGAGAAAAGTTTAGTATTTTTTTATACAATACGGGTAGGCATATGACTCCACTCCACCTGGTGGTAAGTGGTAATGGAGTCCAAACGCGAAGACGGCCAATACAGTCAGCGAGAATGAACTACATCAGTCGTCCTCGCCATGCCGGCCCGCAAGATGTCTCTTCACGCCTCGTTTGAAGGCCCCCAGGTTATGAGAGGAGGGAACACGTGTGCTAGTAGAGAGTTCAATTTTTTGGCGGCGCGACAAAGGAAAGAGTTACCAAATTTTTTAGTGCGCGATGGTATGATGTCATGACCCATTGTTGGTGTCATGTCTATGTCATGGGCAATGTTAAGCACTTACCATCAAATGGCAGTAAGTTATTTTCTGTTTATTCAAGGCTACAAAATAAATAACTAGAGTTTTATAATAATTCCATCCTAATTTTATAACATAGAATTGAAAAAAGTTAGTATTTGTGTGATTTTATTGGCAAACGGGAAAATGGGCCATCTGATGGCAAGTGGTCACCACCACCATATACATTATCACCGTAATTATAATCGTTCCTTACATCACCAATGCACCACGAACCTTGGGAACTAAGATGTTATATGTCCCTTGTGGCTGTAATTACATAAGCTTACTCATACTTTAAAACGGAACGTAACAGTAATCATTAAATTATTGCTGCTTGGCGCTAGAATTTATAATGAGTAGGTGGTACCTACCCAGACAGCCACAAAGCCCGGTGGGAGTTAAAGATGACACTACAAGATTTGAATTTATATCTGTCTATTAATATAAATTTAAATAATACTTACTGAAGTAGGACTTTTCTTAGTCCGATTAGAGGAAAAATGTTCGATAACCTCCCAGTTAGACTTCTTTGGTACGGGGGTGTCAGCTGGAGAGGAGGAGGTGCGGTGCGGAGCAGATGGTGTGCTACGCCCTGAATCGTCTGCGCGTAGCGGCGTAGCAGCCGATCGAAGAGATGCACACCGTCGCCCGCGCAGCGCTTCCTGTAAAAATATTAAAATTAATTATCTTACATTATGTAATTTACGTACCTTGAATACATATATATTCTAAATGAGCACATGTATTAAAATTATAATAATTTCCTGAATATCTTTGTCACCTTAATTATTAATTGCTTATAACTTGTTACTTACATAACATTCAATAATGATATGAAAATATTTTTTAAAGTATACGTGTTCAATAATTTAATTTCAATATATTAAACAAATCGCCTTAGGAACGTATCCATGTGAAATAATATTAATCTAATCTTCCTACTTCACGGTACATCATTTGACGAAAACTTCACATTCGCTTAGCTTAGGGCTCGACATTGATTGTGTGGTCTTAGAGTTTCACTGCGGTGAGCAAGATTTTCAAGTTCGAGAAGGATGCGTGAATATAAATGCTAAAAAAATCATTAAAAAAGGCATAAAGTGGAAGTCGGTTTTAAAAAATATATCTTTTCGGTTCTTCTTCTTCGGTAGAACATACATTTTTAACCGATAGTAAATTTACATTTCACTTATATCACGTATTTTAATTTTCAGCTCGATCAACATTTATAACATGTTGTAAATTTGAACTGTAGTTTAACCATCCGCATTGCGAGAAAAAAGAATGGCATTTACGCGTATGTAGTTGTTTAAGAACCGATGTTTAGCAAATTCAAAACGAGTGATGGATCACACTCATCCATCAACGTCACTTAAATCAACGCATTCCCACTGCTGACGTTCAGTTCCAATATCAATATTAGATTTTCGCTTTATATCTATTATGAGGTACAAAGTTTTGTCCCTTTGGTATTTATGTATGTATTAACTGTTGTTCGCTTGTAGAAGTTTTTAATTGTTTGAGACATGTTTGATGGTTTAACTTTTACCAAAGTCTATATATTGAGCGCTATAAAAAACATGAATAGTCTATATCAATTGCTTGAGTGAGTGCTCTTCGATTCTTCCGCAAGTACAAATAAAATTCAAAATTTTAATAACGCTATAATTGTTTACGTTTTATTTTAATAGTTTTTCGAATAGATTATTAAAATTTTATAACTTTGAAGAACAGTTTCTTTTTCGATCGATATGATTCAAAGAATGTCTAATGAACATCGTGAAACACCTGCGAATATAGATTTATGAAAAACTTTTGAATTTATTATCTGCTGTAAAAAATAAACGACCCTCGTTAGTCGGTAGAAGTGCGAAAGTGTGAAAATGTGGCAACCGCAATATATATTTTGATAACCAATATAATTTAACTCCACATTATATTCAAAAATTCAGGATCCAAACAAACAAATACCAGGAACTGTGTCTTTGAAATATTAAATCAAAATTCAGAACCAATTAGAATATTGAGAGACAATGATGTCGAACATAATTATTATCCATTCAAGCATAATTAGCAAACCACATCGTATTGTATACAACACTAAAACACTCAAAACAAGTTGTCAATATAAATTTTGTATTCAATAAATATTTTATCAATACTGGCTTTAATAATAATCCTCTAACAGTCACAATTCTATTATGTGTTATGAGCCGTCACGTTTAAATCTGTCAATATATATATATATATATATAAAGTTATGGCGTGGGTTAACGCGTTCAATAATATTATAAATTAAAATATTTATGACGTAGTGACAATATATTATTGAGTATAAAAACTCACTTTTATAGCTAGTTAGGTATACATGAAACCAAGAGATTGATTGATTGAATCTTAATCGGTCACCACAGTTGGCCATCAAGAAATAAAGGATATTCATTTTACTTTAATTATCCGGTCAGATTTAATTATTCACATGTATGACTGAAGTTACACTTGTTTAGTTAATTAATAAACATAATGGTACGTAAAATTTAATCCCCTTGCTACTACGTTCCTTTGTTTTGAAAAACAACTTTTAAATAACAAAGAACAACACATTAATACTGTTTATCAGTATTCTACTTATTTTTATGCTTTCGTATTCTCACAGAGTAGTAGTGTAGGCGATATTTAAAAATTTAACATAATCTTTTAAAACCGGACACGTTACTATATACTTTAAGTTGCTTTTAAAACACGATTAAATAAAAATTACTCTCTGCATTTTCAGATTGTGTTGTAGATATTCCATAGAATCATGGGTGCGGAGTGGGTGTTAATAGTAAAACAAATATCTATGAATATTCAATTACGTTTCGTTTTACGTAAATAAACGGAAATTTGAAACCATAGTGGTATTGTGAATATCGATTTGACTATTTACATGTATTTCTGGACATATGTCCCATTGTTATAAATGAACTGTACATAAACAACATAGGTATGCGTCAATTAGTGCTGTGCGGATTCGTTAATATTTAGTATCTCAGTTTTTTATTTCATTATCATCATCATCAGCCGGTCATAATCCACAGCTGACTGCTTCTTTAGGTCCACTTGAGTGGCTCCACTCTAGGACGTCTGCTCCTACGGCCATCGCTCCTTCGACATACGTGACCATTCCACTGCAACTTCAGTATGCTAATCAAGCAAGCTACTCCAGCAACTTCGGTTCTTCTTCAGATAAACATGATGATTTTATCCTTTAAAGAAACTCCAGGTAAAGCCGGCTTCGTGGCTCGCTGCGTCACTATGAATTTATGTACTAATCCCGCAGTAAGTGTTCACGTTTTGGCACCGTATGACCGGCAACCTGCCGGTTAAGTCGTATTGACTGAAACACTGAAATATATTCCTATTCAAATCCTGTTGTACAGGTAACATAAAGCAATTCTCTTATAATCCCATCTATGCCCAGCGCTTTGTTGTTCTTATGCTGTAGCAGAGCCGATAACTGTTTGAACTCCTATTATTTTTGCATTAATAAAAGATAGATTCACATATTCATCTATATTTTTATACAAATAAATAAAAGCTCAAGGCAATATAATAATTGGTATTGGTTAAGCCAATTTAAAAATGTATATGAAAAACGTTGCACGTGTCACTGTTCAAATCGTAATCAGCTTTGATAAAAAATGTTTTTACAAACTACGGGTTTATATTTTTCCTTCAAATAAAATCACCGCTAGCGCAAAAAAAAATCTTTTATTTTGATTATACAATATTTTTGAATTTTTAAAAATTTCACCTGATATAACTTTAAACATTCTCGTAACGTTGGATGTAACCCTACTACCAGATATACGCTTAAATAAAGCTTAAAAAGGATTTTTGCGGTCGTTTAAACTACCGTGTCGTAGCTGGGATTTCATGACAAATCTTAGACGCAAATAAGTACTCCGTGTTTGATCCAGCCTCTGATTTCTTCAAAAGGAAAATAGTGTTTCATAAATGCGCTCGGTTTCAACATAACGAAAATGTCATTACACCAATTTAATAAATTAATTATGTTAAATTTAACCAAGAGTTTCTCTTTCACGGCAAATCCACTGGACTGGCATTAGATGAAATTTGTTGTAAAGCAAGCTTAATCTCCAAGGTTATAGGCAACTTTTTTATTCCTAAAATTGTTTATAATGGCAATAATTTAAATTGGCAATGTTACAAGACGTTGTCATAACTTAACATATTACATACATACTGAAATATTTACTTGGTATAATATGCTATTTAGTATTTCTTACAGCGCCATTGTTTATGGGCGGTAGTGACCACTTACCATCAGGTGACCTATTTGCTAGTCCGCCTACCGACATCATAAAAAAAAATGTCAATAATTCCTTTGCGTGATTTAAAAATCAAATATTATGTAAGAAATATCCTTACGGTAAATGAAAAACCCGGCTATGTCGAGATAAACGTAAAGGGAAAACTCTTGAAATAGTTTATCAAAATTCCTACGTAGACAAGAGTTCACACTTGTTAGGAACCGCTTTTAAAATAGTGTGGATTAAATCATTTATTTTGTGGTAGAAAGTTTCTGACAATCCACGTAAAGTCTATACGTTGTCTATACCGCAAAGACAAAGTTTTCAAAGCAAAACACAAATTCAAAGTAAACGCAGCTTGAGTAACGTGGACCGATGACTTGAAAAAGGTGACGGAATGCGACTGAATACTAAAACCGACGAACAGTGAGCTTGATCATATAGTGCTTGTATTTTATGAGGATAAATAAAGTCCAAAAGGTTAAGTCGAGAATTAAAACCCCTTGAAAAAAAATAATTAATTAATTTGTGATATTTTTAATAGATAATACCTGAGCTAATATTAGTGTTCCTAAGAAAATCTTCTTTAGGACTTATATCAAAAATCAATATAGTACAACATAGAATAGAGTAAATTCTTATTCTTGTAAGTTCACTAAGAGTTTACAGTTTTAAATATTTGTATGATTAATAAATATCACGTTAAAATTTCTTATAACACTTTGTTCTATTGCTGTCAACTCTGCTGAATATATTTAGTAGAGTGCCGTAAGACATAAAAATTGTAAAATCTCGGAATCCAGCGCCAATCAATGAATCTGTGTAACACGTGTTTTTTTGCATTATTAATAGCTTAAATTAAAAAGTTAAAAAGAAAAACTGACCGATCTCGATTACAACAATTTTTAACAACAATTTACTGGAAAGTAAGAGGTGGAAGGCGGAATAAAATGTTTATAGGAAAGATTTAAATTTTATATTGAATGAATTATGTTTACATAGTAACTTTAATGTTAATTTCTAAGATTTTCGCAAAAATAATGAAAAAAAAAAAAAAAACGGAATACCAAAATTCGTCACCTATATACATTATTACATTTTATTGTTCATTATTGTGCGTCGTCGTCGTACAGCGATCACCAATGCATTCTAAGCAAGCAGCAGTGCAGTTTCTTGCACCCACAAGATGATCGCATTCAGTTATGCATTTCATATACAAAAAATATATTTTTAGTAAAGATTCTGCATCTACTTGTGACTGGATGATTGTTTTTCTCCCTCTGGGTCTGTTTTAGTGTAGTTCTTAAACTCAATTCGTATACAAACCGTGTGATAATTAGCTTCCTGAATTACTAAATCTAAAACGCCTCCAATAATTTAATGGATATTGCGATATATATTCACTTTTCTCTTCACTTATTAAAATTAAAATAGTTTTCTTGAAATCAGAGGAAGTTACGTAGCTGATTTGTTGTCTTGATGATTTGGACTATCTTCTTTCCTTCATTTTATGCGCTTCTTTTTCACATAAAAAGCACCTACTTTACCACTCAAAATAAATCAATTGCATTAGCCGTTCGAAGTTTTATTTTAGATGGACATCATGCCGATGTGGTGTTCTTTTTTTCAATAAGAATTAGTTTATAGTTTATTAATATATTTTTGTCTGAATACTGAATGCACGCTCCACATCCGCTCTTTCTGCAGAAGCAGCTTTGAGCGTTGATATTTCTCTAGTGACTTTGACAATGTCTCCTAGTCCAGAGTTCATTCAGAACTACATCCGATTTTTTCATAAAATAAGATGCAATCATTACTTATATTATCACGATTCGATGTTTCACCCATTTTGATACGAGGCTATAACAACAAATTTGACTAACTAACTAACTAACTTATATCATCATTAATGGTTTATATTATTAAATTTTGCTTGCTTGCTTGCAGAAATTATTTTATATAGGAACCGCCAAAAACAGCTCCGTATTGAGCCTAGCAAATTGCCACGTGTACTATTCGGTTAGGGCTCGCGTTAACAACACCCAACAGCTGCTCTAGTCCTCTCCTCTCTCTCTCATCTTTATACCAGCAATCCCTTGAGACCGAAGATCAAGTTGGTGAAAGTTTTCCTTCTTAAAATATAACTTTAAACTAATATAATTAAAGGAAAACTATGGAAAATTTATAATTATTTATAATAAAAAAAAAAAAATTGAGCACGGCCAAATTTTTTTTTTTACATTTTTCTATATACTATTAAAAACACATTTCCAAAGTTTTTATAAACATTCATTGACTGGCCCTGGATTCCGAGGTATAAAGCTTAAAGCGCTCCACTAATTAGTTATAAATGATTATATCCCCAAAGTATAAGTTATCACGCTGAAATTAGTAAAATCTATTGAAATATATCTGACTAAATCGCGCTAAAAAAATTCAAATCGAAGTCTTAAACTGTAAAGTCTGATAAACTTAAGAAACACACAACAATACTTTTATAAATGTGGTAGTATACTACATATTATAGTTTCTATTTTTCTCTTAAAACTGCTCGCTAAGCGGATTTTATACCGTTGAGCTATCCATTCCCTGAGAATTATAGAAAAAACCAGAGGAGATCGTTCAGTACTTCCATATCGTAAACCTTACTTAAATTTATCATCCACCGAAGTCAGTACCAAAATTATATTACGTGAAAGCTCTTTTTCACGATCAATATAATCAGTGAATGAAGAGCGTAAAATAATTGGAAAATGCTATTATAAATGACTAATAGCTTCAGCTAGTGTTAGTTTTATAGCGTCAGTATATCGTGGGATCGGGATTGGATTTTATTGATTCTTTTGGTTGAGGGTTTATTTAAACTAAGTATCAAAGCTCCGACATCGAGGTGAATTGTTTAAAATATTGGCATAATTTGCTTTCATATTTTTAAGACATAACTCAGACTTTCGCTAAGGTATTCATTTTATAGGTCGCCTGTTTGTTGGATAAATAGTTTTGAAAATAGAGCTTCAAAATAAAGGCTATAGTCTCCGGGATTTGTCAACACGTGTGGCATCCGATATTACCAGCATTCCAAATTTCTATAAAGAGAAATGCTATCAGTATTTTAGCCACTCTACTGCGATATTATGATGATATGTTTTTTGTAAACATTATATATTATATTTCAATTTATATTAAGATAATTTTGATAAAACTCGTTTTTTTAAGTTATTATAATTAAATTATTATAACCAACTAATGGCATGGTATTCCAATATAATATGATTTTTTTTATTCATTCTATAAATATATTTTAATCAATGAATAAATATAATATTCTAACACAAAGAAAAATTAAGCAAAGATATACATAGTTGGTATAGATAACTACATTTTCATACATTATATATTATCAGTACCTATATACTTATTTGAACTGAGATGAAATAAGACGAGTAACTTTTGAGTTTCTTGTAAAAAACTCACTAATATATGTCCCGAGATTCTCATATTCGCTCAGAACTGACATTACAGATTTGTGGATGGTTTAGAATACTCGGACTATATTAATACTCGGATTATAATATGTGCCATTTTATTTTCAATTCATGTATTTGTTTCAGGATTTTCAAGTTTTTTGTTATATAATTGTAAATTTATCCACACACTTTAGTAGATTGGGATTTAATGTGATATGTGTAGAATAATTCATAAAATAAAAATTTAATTATTCTTATTTAAATATATTCCTCTGGTTTGTATTCTTCTTGCTTGCCCAGAGGATAGATATTGCGATTCAACGGGGAAATGCTGCTAGCATTCTTGCCAACATTCAACGGGGTCATGATTTATACAGAAACTATTTTTAATTCATATGTATATATATTTAAGGACTTAATGTTAATATTTCTAATCTTAATAAAATAGTCTTTCCTCATACATTGACATAACCTCACGGACGGTAGGTCCAGTTTTAACTGATGATAATTACTATACAGTTTATATCATATTCCTCATTATTACATTTTGCAGTAACATGCGCTGCAAAATTTTATAAAGTCGATAAGATTTATTAAGATCTACTTTAAGAGCTACCGTCAATTATTTTGGAATTACTTAAAACACAGGCACTATTTTACTTGACAGGGTTTTCTGCTCGTCCTTCTGATTAGGTACCACCCAATGATCACTTATTTATATAATTATTAAAAAAAATATATCGCTTTTAGAATTACCACTAGACCAATTCCCGACCTATTTTATAGTCTGAAATTATTCACGGTTTCCCGAATGTCAAAAATCAAGTCTAAATCAAACGAATAAAATTTTATGTAAAAATAAAATATTTGTAAATTTGTAAAATAAAATAGAAAGCTTGTTAAATAATATACAATTATTCTCTTATATTGTTAAACGCTTGTCCATAGCAGGTCATCATTAACAATTTTTCATTTTCCTGTAACATATATTGTATACACTAACATATATTATAATATATGTGATCAAAACAGTAACTGTGAAATTGAATACAGTTAGTGATACTTTGTATAAAATAGAAGAAAGGAGTATCCTTGTCAGATCGCAAGTCCACGCACACATACGAGAATACGTGCGCGAGAATAGAAAATCCAATAACTTCGACTTCCCATCATTATTCGCTTACCCTATGTTCGTTTACTATACAGAAAAATGTATCCATACATCCAATATTTTCTTGACGTACTGACGCCTGAAGGCGAACTTATGCTCTTAATACTAAAACATCTTATCAAAGAATAGTCTTTTCTTTTATCCGAGTTAATATTTAATCACAAAAGCATAATAATTACATAATTATAATCCGTTCTATTATATTCACCTACATATAATCCAAGCTCAATACAATGCTACGAGCATATCATGTTACGGCGACACGTGACTGACTTTACTAAGGAACTCATTGTTGTTGCGTTACACAAAGGACGCCACTAATATTTGCCGATTTGATAATTTGATCCGAACTTCATATAACTTATATAACCATAATTATATTGTATTATAAATTGCAGTAAAGTAAGTATAGAAAGTAAGTATTTCGTGTAGCGACTCTGATGTATATTATTGTAAACTCTGAATATTCCATATATGTACAATAATAGATATATAATTATACATACTTATACTTATATGAAAGAATCTTTATTGTTTTTTATATCAATTGATCCTACGTATTAAATAAAAATTTAAATCTCATGAAAAGAAACGTACATTAAATAAAGATAAAATATAATTATAAAATCAGATGTTATAATGCATTCATTTCCAAATGAATTAATAACTACAGCCTAGTGGGTAGTAGTCGCATTTTGGGTAAAATGTAAATTGAAATGTAAATGTAAAAACTTCATCAAAAACCATGATCCACAAAAAATATTACCATAAACCAACACACAGCGTGTACATATCTCTAGTTCAATATTTACTTAGGTTAGTCCTTTCGAGAGATGAAAGGAAAAGCATTGTTTATTATTAATATGATTTCTATGTAAATGTGAATTTATATAAAATATTAATTACTCGTTAGAAATTTGTTATCTTATTAATTACAAAAGTGGGCATCTTGTAGAAGTTTTTTATGGATCTAATTCATCTTATTAATAGGTTTCAGTAGCGTTTTGTGCGAATTTAATAATATTCAAAAGTCGCCTGAATATATTCTGAATATATTAATATAAATAAATATGTATATTGTATTAAATATATATATATAAGTGTCATTTAGGTGATATAGGTACCGGAAACCTTTAAAATTAGTATTGTTATTATTATTATTATTTAAACTTCGCATATGGAAGATTTTATTCAGTTATACGTTTTTGTGCAACTAACTATTCACGAAGCAGATGCCGTGGAATCTTTTACATCGGATAATTTAACTGTCGAAAATAAAAAATCAAATGATGCAATGTTTCCGGAGGTCACATTCCACAAACTCTCTCAAAGAACACACTAATCACCAGTTACATAATTAATTATAATATAACTAGACATGGCAAAAAGAAATTATTGCAACCAAACATATTTTTCAAATTTTTTTTTATTTTGTCAAGATTTTATGAGTTTATGAGGCTTTCGCTTAATCTTCTTATTTCTTATCTTAATATTTTTAGGAATTTGTATAAATATTTTTTATAAAATTATTTATAGCCGCGGTTCTCATTGATAATTATTTGATACAGATCAAAGGTACTACAGAGATTCACTCTGCGCGGAGTGCTATACAATATTGCAAAAATAGCAGCAAAGGAAACGGTTTAATCTCCTATGTTTGGACACAAAGCCTTATCTTTTCTTTAAATTTTAAGTCGTCTTGTACAACCAAAGTCCAGAGAGGAACATCGAGATGGATCTTTCTTCGTTTGATACGTGTCCATCTTTACTGGTTTTTATTTTATTGTGATACTAACGACGCTATTCATTATTATTATATTTAAAAAAAATACGATATAAAATTTATTTAATATATTTTAAATAAAAAAATATATATTATTATTTATTTTTCAATTTACGTTGACGCGCCCTTCTCTTTTCCCCAATCGCTACAATGTCAGTATGCAATTTAAGCTGCAAGAGTGTGAGTTCTATTGCTACACTCAGAACATCGTTGTGCACACGCACACTAAGTTAAATGTCAGAAGAGATTCACAGTCAACTGGATGTACGCTCTACTAGATATTCCCGATTTGATATAACGATGTTATTATCAGTGTGCAATATTCTGTATTATTATTCTTATATATTTTTTAACAAAATTATTTTTATTTATAATTTAAACATCATAAAGAATAAATTTGGTATGACAATGGTACCAACATTTTAGCAGGTTGTACACGTGGCACAAAAATATTAATACCGAAACTAATTTTCATCGTGACACGGGCTTTGTCATTTATAATTAATAAATATGTTAGTATAGGACCTAAGAGAAAAGAAAAAACAAAATTATCGCTTATAATAAAAAAAAATATAGAAAATCTTTAAGTTATTTTTTGATGCGTATACGAATAAACGATTTTTTTTAAAACAATACCTACAACAATTATCTATCGCGTTTTTTTTTTTGTAGGGCTTAATTTTTTTTAATACTGGTAGGTACTGTCCATTCATCATATATTTTATGAAGTGGCAATACTTTTCGGTTATGTTCCGTTAAATCAGCTATGTTCCAGTTTGGAAAGGTGAGTGAGCCAATGTAACTATAGGCACAATTGAGATAACATCTTATTTCCAAAGATTGGTGGCGCATTGGCGTTGGAAGGGATGGATAATATTTCCAACAACGCCTTTGTCTGTAGGTGGTAGTGATCCTTACCATGAGTTGGCCCACTTGCTCGTAAGTATTTTCTCACAAAACCAAGTTTGACTAACCTGTAAATTAGACCACACTTTCTCCGCTAAAAAGTGATCTATAAATTACTAGTACAACGAAGTAGGATCTGTACAAAAGTTATATTTCCGATTTTGTAAGATATTGCAGTAGATTTTACATTAAGTTTCAACTAATTTTAAATTAATAAAAAAGTCATATATTTTTTAACGTTCAAAGAGGTTACAACGGTTTTATCATGGCCGAATATACAAGTTAAAGTGACTTAATATTACATTTTTTATATTTTTATAATCAATAAAGCCGAGACGGTTCTGTAGTTACAACACGCGAATTGTAAACGGGGATCGTGATTTTCGTGTCATTTATTTATTTTTTTAACAGGCTTTTTGCGCGATGGTGATAAAAAAACACTGAAAAGATATCGGAATTGTAATTTTATCCAATGTTATCTTGCTGTATTTATACTCACCTGCAGCGTGGGCGAACAAGCTACTGTTTCTGCCACCAAAGATAACAAGCAGTCTGTTTGTGATCATTAAGAACGCAGTCTGTTCCATTTTTATATTCTAATAATTAAGTTATTATATATATTACATTACAATACAGTAAAGTTTCGAAATATAAGATATAGATATTCCAAAGTGAGTAAAATTATTATTGTATTTTGTATTTAGGAAGTAATAAAGAAAACAAACGATATATTTTTTTCAGAACATCTTCTCAAATATTTTACCGCAATCTGTCATTTCTTGTTAAGTACTGTATATTTATTACGAAAAATTAAATAACGAGAATAGCGAAATATCTCATTATGAAAAATGAGCGATTCATTCTTCTTTGATTGACATAACTTTAATGTTATTCGTTCCTTTTCAGACTGTGACTTAATGGTATAAATAATATGCTTAATTATTATTTACATTGTTTCGTGAAATTCTCATTGTATATTAAAAATAATAAATTAGTTAATTTGAAAAAAGTTGAGAGGGAAATTCCGAAATGGAAGGAAATGTTCAATACTATTTTTTTTCGTACTGCCAATAACTAGGTTTAGGCAAAATTAGGGAATTTTTTTTTCCTTTTCATTTTTCGAATTAATGTTGCTAGGTGTTATTATTTGTATATTTTTTGGCGATTGTCGGTCGGGTTTCGACTAATATTCGACCATTAACATAAGTGACTGTGCTCCGTAGTTTCAACCATTACAATTTCGTCTATTGACAGTGACAAATTCCATGATCCAAGTTTACATGTGGCTGTACGTCATATTTTAAGTGTAAAAAGTTCCTTTATCAATTTACAATCCTATCACGTGAACTGAACTGAACGCAAGTATTTTGTAACGGCGATGTATAAAAGAACAGTTTTTATGTTATAACTAAAATCAAAATATACTTTATTCAAGTTTGAGTCGTCATTTAACAAACTATTTAAAGTAAAGCTACCACCGGTTCGAAATGTAGATTCTACCGAGAAAAACCGGCAAGAAACCCAATAGTTACTCTTTTTCAACATCTAAAATTACGGTCATGTTAGTTAAATACTATCAACTATTACATGTGTATGTTATATATGCCTGCCTGGAAGTCAACAAGCATTAACTCCGCGCTTTTTTATCATCTATATAATCTTGTATCGAATAATATGCCTTCTTTACCAATGTATTTTTTACAAATGACTTGAATTTATGAAACCGCAATGTTGAAAATGTCTGTATAAGTATCATTATACTTCAACATGATAGAAACAACGTCAAATATAATTTATATATAACATCAAGTAAAATCCTATAAATGTCCCACAACTGGGCAAAGGCCTCCTCGCCCTTTTGAGGCGAAAAGGAGCCTACTCAACCACGCTACTCCAATGCGGGTTCGTGGAGACAACTGTGGTAGAATCTCAATTAAATTGGATCCATGCAGGTTTCGTCACGTTGTTTACCTTCAACACCGAGCACGAGATGAATTATAAAAACAAATTAAGCACATGAAAATTCATAGGTGCTTGTCTGATCTAATCCATAACAATCGGTTAAGATTCACGCGTTGTAACTACTGAGCCATCTCGGCATATATATAATGTACTACAGAACAATTAAATTGGTAATTTGAAGGTGGCCGATTCGCAGTATTATGGTGTAAACCACAACGACGAGACGATAGAGTAATATTAGCCAACGTAATATCAAACTTGGCTCACGGCCATATTTTTGTTTCGTTATACTTTTAGAAATGAAGTCCTGCAGTTTCAAATCTTAATTGAAACGATATTTATAATAACTGTACATTTTTGTTTGTTCTTGTTTGCCCCGGTTATATTAATTACTTTCCTAGTATTAATAACCAGATTTATTCTAAATGATTCAGAGATCCGTTGCTACTGAAATACTTATATTATAATAATAATAAATGAAGTTATTTCAAACTTGGCCCATATAATGTTAGTTACAATATTTCTTACTATGTAAGCAATTTATAAATTTTAGATATTTGCTTACTTATAATTCCTTTTCGAAACTGGAACACAGAGCACACAGACATGTGTGTATACCCAGTGTCTCCAGTGTAGAGCAGTCATTTCTCACTACTAAAAATATTTTTTCGAATCGAATCACCTCGAATTTTGGTTAACATTATTACCAGAATAAAGACTCATCATTCGCTAAACTTATTAAAACGGGTTATTTGAGAGCAGGGCAGTGTGTATCTTACATGAAAGTGTATGTATATGAAACGAACCGCAACCCTTATTGTGAACGCTATTGCTGGCGAAATGGTTTAAATTGAATGCTAAAAAAAAATATTATCTTTATACAATCGGATCCACTCAATTAATTGATAAAAAATCTATCTACAATTATAAAATAAATTCAACTGGAAGTTATTTGTACAAAATCTCACGAATTCACGGAAAGGAAGTTGCAGGCATTTATTTAGACTATATCGTTTACACAATAGCACGTGATTGCGCCGTAAATTTGTTTAATGTATGACTGAGCAGGCACTGTGTGACTTCAGTTGCTTAATCAAACTGATCGTCAGTACATTCAGTGAACCGAAATAGCTGCCTTAATTTTATCTACGGCATTAATTATACAGCGAATATGAACTGTTATTACCTTAACTAATCAATTGATTTATCGATTTTAATTTCACTAAAAATTTTATTATTATTAATTTGTGACTAAGTCAGTATACAGCTAAGGCCATTGTAAAATTAAAAAATCTACATACTGCTAGAGGGTTTTATTGATAACGTATTCGTTTGGTTTTAAAAAGCATTTATCAAATCAAATCAAAACAAAATACTCTTTATTGTACACCAGTAAACATAAAGTTGAATCACATTTAAGAAGGATGCACAAGAGGCGGCCTTATCGCTAAACAGCGATCTCTTCCAGGCAACCTTAGGGTAGAGGAAAGAAACAGATATAGAAAGAGGTAGGGGTGTACAAGGCAGATATAAACATAATATATGAATACTTTACAGTGAAATAATAATATATTTAAAATAAAATAATGTACAGTACCTGGTAGCTAACAAGCATACATATATGTATGTATCTCATTAGATATAAATTATATATAAAATTAAACTAAAATTCTCTCGAACTAAATACAACATTAAGATAGAATTGTTTCAACATAGTTTTAAATGAAGCAAGTGATTGTGCACGTCTTACTTCAACAGGAAGAGATTTCCACAGACGAATAGCCTGAACAGTAAAGGAATTTGTATAGAATGAAGTCGAATGAGGAGGAATTTTTAAAAGTAAATTATCTTCAGAACGAAGCGTTCGATTATGAGTAGTACATAAAAATTTAAAATTCTCCTTTAAATAGAGCGGAGTTGAAGGATGAAAAAGAATTGAGTAAAGAAGATGGAGAATATGAGTATTCCTGCGATAGCGAATTGGGAGCCACTTGAGCTTTTTGCGCAAGTCGGAGATGTGATCATATTTACGAAGACCAAATATGAAACGAATGCAAAGATTTTGAAGACGCTCAAGCTTGTTTAGTTGCTCTTCTTTTAAGTCAACATAGCAAGTGTCACCATAATCGAGAATTGGTAATATGAGGCTCTGTGCAAGCGAAATTTTAGTGGGAATTAGTAGAAAGTTTCGCAACCTTCGGAGCGACCCTACAGCAAAAAACATTTTTTTACTTAAGTTACTTATATGTGGTTCCCACGATAAATGTTGATCAAAAATAACTCCTAAATTTTTACAATTTGTGCTAAACGGTATGTCAACATTATACAAGCGAACAGTGGGTAAGTCAGAAAAAGAAATGCGTGACATTAATTTAGAACTCCCGATGATTAAAACTTGGGTTTTTGTAGGGGTAAACCCTACAAAAACCCAAATTTTTAATCCAATAGATTTTAACCATTTCGCAATTTTATATAGATATATAACATTTATTAATGTTATATATCTATATCATCGTATTAATAGTGATATATCATTTTTTTAATTAATAATAATTTTTAAATTACTCGCGGTGTTATTTTACGAACAAACAGTATATGAGTCAATTCAAAACTTTAGTAGAATTCTCATTTGTCAACACATACAAGAACTCTGAACTCCGCAACACACGCGGTTGGAAAGTTGGACAACTAACATTACTAACATTGATATTGCTCGATAAAATAATATTATGTTGGTTATATTTGCAATGTCAATATTTTACTTCGAAGTAACATTTAGACAACAAAATTGTTTCTTAGCTTAAAAGCAATTCATCCAGTTTAAAAACTTTAGTGTATGTCTGTCTTGGGGGTGAGATTCTAAAACATACGGAGTTAGAGACATTAAAGTATATGCATCTCTCTGTTACACCGTCTCCCTCGTGTATGCGTGGCATGAACAGTTGTATACCACATATTGTAATATAATTCGTTTCTTCTCCGTGTGAATTTTCGTTACACATTGCACAGCAAATTTACCGCGATTTTATTTTCTTAATGATCAATTTAAATGCAATAAAAAAATATCGCCTCCGAAACACGAAATACTCTGATTAACGCATCAGATTATATTTTTCATTAAGTTATACAATTGGTTAGATTTATATATTGATAGATACTATCACTTTTATTTCATAGAAACAAATGAAATGATGAAAACATCGTGAGGAAACCTGCATGTCTCTAATTTCAACAAAATTCTGCCACATGTGTATCCACCACCCCGTATTGGAGTAGCTTGGTGGAATATGCTCTAAAACCTTCTCCTCAAAGGTAGAGGAGGTCTTAGCTAAGCAGACGGAAATTTACAGGCTTTTACTGTGATTTTTTGCGGGATAACAAAAAATAAACTTGAAAACGCACAACAGTCTAGTTCGATCTTCTGTAAAATAAAGAGAAACCTTCGTTCGATTTCATCAAATATTTTTTATAATCTAAGAGACGAAACCTCAAACTCTTTTGCAGAAGAGACTGACGATCACTGTTAATATTATTTTGCTATTTAAAATATATAATATTGGACAACATCACATACATTACTCTGATCCCAATGTAAGTAGCTAAAGCACTTGTGTTATGGAAAATCAGAAGTAACGACGGTACCACAAACACCCAGACCCGAGACAACATAGAAAACTAATGAACTTTTTCTACATCGACTCGGCCGGGAATCGAACCCGGGACCTCGGAGTGGCGTACCCATGAAAACCGGTGTACACATCACTCGACCACGGAGGTCGTCGAGGCTATTTGATTAGATATATCGTGACGATATCGTGACGTCATATCGTGTGTCTTTATTTTTATCGATATTAAATTTTATGGATTACGTACAATATAGTGAAAAACTTGATTGTCATATTTAACATTACATAGTATAAAACAAAGTCGCTTACCGCAGTCTGTCCCTATGTATGCTTAGATTTTTAAAATTACACAACGGATTTGGATGTGTTTTCTTTAATTGATAGATTGATTCAAGAGGAAGGTTTATATGTGTAATACGTGCACAATATAGTAGAGAAACACAGATAATTTTAGAGGTTTCCAAAGTAATGTAAATAAACACATTTTTCACTTTCTATCACAGCAAATGCTGGCTCAACCTTACGAGACAGATCAAAATAATGTACTACAGTATTGTACACCTTAAAAAGGTCTTCAAAAAGGTCCGGGATGGTATATGTCTATCTCTTAGGGATAACCCACAATAACTACTTTTTATCCTTAACTTTTTTCGAAAAATAATGGCTTATTTTCTAAGATATTACAGGGTTTGTATTGTCTAACGACTGAAAGGCTGTGAACGTTGTAAGACATTCTGTAGTATATTTAGTAGCAGCATTGCACCCTTGCGAAGTCGGGGCGGGTCGCTAGTGATACTATAAATTACATGATGTAAATAAATTTTCTTACTCTCCCTACTAGCACTTTTGGTTAGTTACTTTACAAAATAAAACTTACATCAGTTCGAAGTTTCGATTTCATCAAGATAAAACGCCAAACTCAGTAGTCACTCTTATAAGCATATTATAACATCTTTACCTATTTTAATATCCCATTTTTTTATCAAATATTATACATTGTGTTGTTAAGTTACTCGCGTAGTTTTCTAACGTTTTAAGTAGCCGACTCTCGTACATAAAATATAACATCAATAACGCTTCTTTATTCTGTCAGTTCAGGATAAAAACATTCAATTATTATCAAAGCTCCGGTATTAAATAATCGATAGACTAAAAGTGTTATAATTTTTTAATGAAACAGAATATTTTTTATCGGAAACACTTTATTTATTTTATGACTATCTATTATTCTACTGAGTTTGTAAAACTTTTTAAATTATGTTAGACTAGATAGATGTTATTTAAGATATATTGTTAGTTTCGCTACAAGTTTATGCAAAAAAATTTGCTATTATATTATGTACATGTATGTATGTATGTATATGTCAGTCATTTAGTCAATTGAGTTCACGTAATGTTTACAAATGCAGTTGTAAAACTGTTAATATTATTCAACTATATGATCTTCACGAAATCATATAGAAGTTTTCTCATAAGGTCCTCGATCTATACGCCTATGAACTTATTCAAAGATCAGACTACCTCTTCGTTAATTTCATTATGATCGGCTCAGCAGGTTAGTCGTGACAGCAAAAAGACGAAGCTAAATTCGCATTTATAATATTAATCTGATTTCTTTAATTTATTTTTCCTGATAGATGAAGAAGGCTATCTTTAATTTTACTCTACGATACGGCCGTAAGACAAAATGCAGCGAGCACGTACAGTACCTATAAATGTGTTCTTATAAAATCTAAATTTAACAACGGATAGAACCACAGGGCACGATACGTTTGTTTTATAAAGCCGGAAAGTGCTAATCTCATAAGCTCACATGGTCTGTTTATACCGGTACATTATTGTTTACATATCTTTGCGCTACGAACCTAAAGAGCGGAGCAGTAGCCATTAAACTCAATCGATCTAACAAACTGTAAACTACTTGCCTCCTATTGATTCGGCATTTAATACTATTTACGTCAAATGTAGCTAATATATTTTTTCAATAGTGTATCTTCCTTAACAATATTACTTTTAAATTTGGAATATGGTTGGTAAAATACGAAGTAAAATCAGGATCCGCAAATGTCACAATACGCAAAAAGATGTTGTCAGATGTTCCAGAAAATATATTTTGCTGAAAGGTAGAGAAATACACAATGCAAGAAATTCGACGCGACCTATCCTATTCATTGACTCCTCGCTGAAACTTATCACGAGAACACGTTAAAACGAATGACATTATAATTTTCTTCATTAAATTTTATACATATTAAAAATTAAAATGGTTGATTTTTATTAAATATGTACAATTAAAATAAAATAAAAAAATAAATTTTAATTTCTTTTAATTAAAAAGAAGTTATAAATATTCGTCATTTAACTGAAATTCGACATTAAAACGGAAAAATATTATGCTTCTTGAACTTGCTAATGTGTTTATTACTAAAAAAACTTTTGAGTTTATTTATGTCGTTGTTTTATATTTATGTATATGTATATAATGTTTGTATGTTTAATATATACTTGTACGTGGAATTATATTTTAAAACAAAAAAAAATTCATATTTGTGCCACAATATATCAAAGTTGTATCAAGTATTCGATTAAAGCTTTTTGATACTGGGCTCTTCGTAAAGCCGTCTACCCGGTCCCTAGAGATTACCTACATCAGATATACCCCTCTGGCCTCTTGGCCTCTGCCAAGCTACAATGCTTTATATTGTTATTAGTGTGGTCAAATTCAATTAGGCCATAAAATATCCTTTCTGCCTCATTTATAAATCTGATCCTTGTTTCTGTTTACACGTTATATTAAAAAGTTAAGAAACGTGATATGCGCAAAAGAAGGGATAAATAGGAATATTAATAATTCCTTAATTAATTTGGGGCATTGCTACTATTCTCTTTAAGAGAAAATAAAATAAAAGATGAAAAAAAAAATAAGCAATTAAATAAAAATAATTTATATTATTAAAAATGTAACACATATATAATTTCTATTACAAAGATAATTTTATCAGTCTATCATCGAATAATTGCATATAAATTAATATTATTTTTACTTCTCATTCATCAACCCTTTAAACGTTGAATTGAAAAATACGTCCTTATAAAATAGAATTTCCTTATTAAATAAATTATTGTATTAGACATTGAAAAGACAATTGCGTTTGAAATACGAGCCTTGGGCGTTATAAGTGATTAATTAATTATTAAATGAAAAGTAGCTATAACTCGATTCTAAAATATTTATCTCTAATATAGCCCTTTGGACAAGCTTTTAATATATTTTTCATTCTGTTTCATTTTACTTTTCACGTTATGTTTTTTATATTGAAATATTTGACTGCAAAATGTTGACTTTCAATTTAGTTAAAGAAATACAGGACGCTTAAATAAACTCGAAACTAAATAGAAAACATTTACCCGTTAACAAATTTCATTTATTTTATTAACTGTGTAAAAAACGACAATTCCGATAGTTTATATATCTTGTGTGGTATATACATTATAGATGCAACGAAAAAATTGGAAAATTTAAAAATTAAATAAATTAGACCGAGAAAAGATAACGAATGGCTTTTTGTTGCTTCAATATTATCGAAAATCTGTTCCGACGATTCAAATTGTAAGTGAATTAACAGTTGATTAACTAAATTCAACTCTTGCGAATGAGGTATTACAGTAACAAATACCATTGTACTAAATATCTTAAGACCTTTTATTTTAATATCAAACGTTAATCTGAGCTACCTTTATTGTGAAGGGTTGCATTCCATCTCTAACCTACTGTCAGATACAAGAGTTACAATTAATTAAACCAGTCTATTACGAGTTAGATGTAATACTAGAATGCGACATACGTAACAAACAACAGAATTATAATCAAATCCAAAGATAGTTTAGCTGACAGAGTACTAAACTTCATTAACTATTGCTTTTGATGATGCACATAGTACAGCGAAAATAGTTTAACTGGCTTAACAACACGGAATATTCCAGGAACGTTACATTATAAAATAAACTACGTCTTGATGTTTGAAAAAAATGCCTCTGAACAAATATTAAAATAATAATAATTATCTTTCAGTCGATTCACTTTGACTTTACAGTTTGTTAATAACAGACAAATATTTTGGTTACTATTATGCAGCTTAATCATGTTAATCATCTTAGGTTTTTAACAAAATACTATACGTATATTTTAGAACAATTGCCATATAATAATCTGCTTAATTGGCCTTACTGACTGGCATTATTTTTCTTTCAATCATATTTCAATAACCTCAGTAACAACAAAAGTTATAGTCGAAATGACAATATCATAACTATTAAAAGTCCTCCTGCGTCCGTACGCGACAGACTCAAAAATTATCAAACGGATTTTTATAAGGTTTTCTTTAATGGAAGGAGTGATTAATGAGAAAGATTTAAATGAATAATTCATTATAACTTTGTGTAGATTGCCTGAAATATGATGATTGTTGAAGTTATCGGAAAAATATGCCGACTAACAGAGATGTTTATTATGATTAATGTTTTATGTAGACCCCTACTCTACTCACGTGAACCCGGGAAGTAGCTAGTTTTAAATAAAACAAAACATTAATATACGAAATTGAAAGACTTTTCATCATCATCAGCAGACCCTACTTGTCCACTGCTGGACGTAGGCCTCTCCAATTTCACGTCTCTATGATCTATCTTCGACTATTCGCATCCAACTCCTGCCAGCCGTCTTGCGCAAACGTTACTCCGCCGTGCCTGAGGACGTCCTACACTACGTCATCGTTATCCGTCAGAGAACCAAAGTCATCGACATAGCCCACCGGATTACTAAGCTGAAGTGGCAGTGGGCCGGCCATATTTGTCGTAGAACCGATAACCGTTGGGGAAAACGTGTTCTAGAGTGGAGACCGCGTCTTGGCAAACGTAGTGTAGGACGTCCTAAGACACGGTGGAGTGAAAGACTTTTATCAAAGAATAATGTAGTTACTTAATTGTTTTCAGTTACTTAAGCTGACAATAGCATTTAAATTTTACTCATAACGTTTAAAGTAATGATGGAATATTTGCCCACCGAGTATTTCAGTGTTTAATTTGTTCATATTTTTCATAACGATGAGGATTAAATTCAGATACAAATTCAGTAGTTCAGTAGTAGCCAGTTCAGGGTTCAGTAATTAACCTCTGTTTTTTAAATAAACAGCAAAGGTTTTAAATCGTTTGCTCATGCCTAGAGGCTCACCGGGCAAAGTTTTATAAGCGCAAAATCACAAGGCAGATATACCGGGTTATATTTTCACAGGTCATAATCCTCCTGCCCTTACCCCAATTTTACTTGGGGTCGGCGCAGCATATCTTCGTAATCAGTCTTCCATACTTCTCTGTCGGACGTCATCTCACAAGTAACATTCTTTCTAACCATATCGTCTTTCACACAATCCATCCATAGTTTCTAACTCTATATCCATGCTCAAAATCTTCCTCACAACAAGGTCTTCATTGCTCCGCAGAACATGCCCATATCATGACAACCGGTAATATTTTCACAGGTAGTAGTTGAAAAATTTTATGAAAAAACTAAACTTACTTACACTGGATTTGTGAAACTTTACATCTATAATATTAATATGGCAGGCATGTTTCTTTTACCTTCACATTCGCTAAGAACGGATTTTGATAAGCCAATTCAAGTGTATCGTGCGAGATAGGATGAACTATGGACACAATTACTGTTTTTAATAATTTAAAACTTATTGTAATTGTGAAAATATGGAAAATAGGGTATCATTACGAGATATTGGGAAGCCTACCTAAGTGAAGGTACACTATGATAAGAATATACGGAACCTTAAGGAAGGAATGTACGTGACTGCAAAGCAATATGTGAAAACGTTTAATTATAGTTATAGATTTCAAGTTTATCAGAAGAGGCCTTGGTCCATCGGCACGATACAAAGTGTTTGGATATAAACTAATTATAACTCAACTTTGAATTTTAATTGGTTACTCATAATCAGCAACGTGAACGCATGTAAATTGGCTTCACTACTAGCTAACACGATTTACCAGGCATCCCAATATTGACTTAAAAGCGTTCATGTAAATTATACAGTAATTAATAGTTTCTAATAGAGAAACTACGTTATGATTATGTCATTTATGTTTATATGGCGAAATAAACATATACATATAAAAAATCCTACGTAATATGATTGATTTAAATTAAAAACTCAATCATGCGACAACCACAAAAATATTTGGTTATTAACTAATTATTATTATTTTATTAAATAATAGGAGGAGGATTTGGCAATAGTTTTGTTTTAATATAAATAGAATAAATTAAAACTGAAAGTTGAGTTTTTTTTCGATTTTTTTTACGATATCACTCAGATTATTATAACTGTCTTGTAATTTATATTTGCATTTTATTATTTAAATTTCTTTATAAAGAACACTTGAACACGATTGAATGAAGTTTACGTGCTCTAAACTAAACCTAAACTAACCAACCAAGGCACGGTGACGAAAGCCACAAGATCAATGATTTAACGTACACAAATATACATCAAGTTGGTTAAACATCCACCCTAAACAGTAAGTAAATCAATGTGATTAGTTATAACATGTTTTTTCTATTATTAAAAACTGACCAACAAGCAGAATATGATCTTAATATAAAGGGTACAGGTGTTAGGTCCACTTCGTACTTTCCTGTACCCTTAACAACATCTATGCAAAATTCGATCGAGTTCCTTAGGCGGGAAATGGTAATAAACAGATAATCAAAAACATTTTCGCATTTATCTTTGTATTGTTAAACAGATCTTTTACCTTAGTAAACACAAACATTTTAGATCAAGAACATTTGTGATAATTACTTGTATAATAATTAATTTATTTGAATTAAGGTAGTTAATATTATCCAGATCGTACACGCAAGTATGTAATGAAGAAGAAGTTGATATTCTATAACTTTTATTTATTGATTGTTGTTTATTGACAGGTGAGATATATGAAGAGAATGATGTATCAAAATTGGTTTGAATCGTAATCTTAATGTGAAACATTGATCATAATTTGTCCAATGTTTATCCTTTAAAATTTGCCTAATATTATCTCATAATACATAAATTAAAATATCTTAAATCGGGTTAGATTAATTAATTTAACCGAGTTTCAATATTATACATAACTTTTATATTTAATTTCATCGATAACTATTTATAGATTATTTTATTTTAAATAAGTATTTGAAGAAATATATGTAGTCATTGCATCATTTTTTGACTGTATAGCTATAAATTAGTATACATTATAATATATGAGTATAGATATGATATTTTAAGATTCGACAAATATTATATGTCTGTAAGTATAAATATTAATGTTTGTATTTGAAATTACTTCAAATTATTTCCCTCATAGCGACTATCGCGTATTAATTCCAAGTACCATTTAAACCAGTCCATCACTTTTTGAATAACAACATTGTTCTTTTTTTAAACTCGGGGAACGTAAATACTTATTTTGTTAATTTATAGACGCTGAAAAAACTTACCACGCTGTGACCGCTCCGGCTCCGAAGGCTGAGCCTCAACTTCCAGTCACGCTTGGAGGCGCCCCCCTCCGAGCTGAACGAACGCTTCATCGGCAGCGACATCTTTCTCCCTCACTCACAAAACACTAGCCTTTTACAAACATTATGCGTCTCTGTCGCAAAGTGCAATCACTTTAAACCGTCACTATTATCAAAATCTATAGGCCATCATTTTATACGTCACATTATTATTACAAAAACAAAACTAATTAATATAAATATTCACATATTCTTAAAACTGAATTAGACTTCCGAAACAATAAAAATAGTAAACTTTACACTTCACATTTTCAAGTCACAAGATAAAAAATACGGAAACGTACTGAACACATTTTGGAACTTAATTTAAAAGAAGTAACGAACACATTTATCAATAAATAAACAAGTGAATGGAGGAACAGCTGGGGGTATCTGAAAAAAAGAAAGAAATTCACTTTTATTGACAGATGAAAAAATAATTACATAATACTAACTAGAATAGCTTGAACATTGTTTATTACGAGATAATTACTATTATATAAATATATTATATTATTTTGATAAATAAATAAATAAATTATTTTTTTTAACAATACAACTTCCTCCTATTAATTTATCCTTTCGATCCAAATATTTTAAATAGATTTTAACAAAAAAAAAAAATAAACAAATAGTACGTCGACGTTGGATAGTATAATACAATAATAATCATAAAAGTATATCTAGCTAAGTTGTATCGTATCGTACAGAAAGGCTATTTTTGTTCAATAATTTTTGATTCAGTCGTTCAGTCACTTTCAGCTAAGCATATACTCTATTCCAACCAAAAGAGTGCAAAAGCAAAATAAACAACATTTGACGGCAAATTGACGCGAGAGCTTGATTAATCTACGATACGACTATTCACTATGGATTCGCGAAAAAAATGGAGTTTTGAACGTTGACGAAACTATTATCGGATTTTTTGGAAGTAAAATTAAAGTAGATTTAAGTAGTTAAGTGTAATAGTGTTGTATTATAAGTAAAGATGTATTAATCATAAACACTTATTAGTGCACAATATAGCCGAGTCATTAGCAAATCACATGAATTACGTAAATCAGAGGTTTGTTTATTTTTATTCCTACTTCGTTTGGAATAGGCTACTTATATTTAGGATTGTAAAAAACATAGTCGTAAAACATTAACACTAATAAAATATAACTTATTATTATAAAATTAAGTAATATGTGCGTTTTGCATTTATTAAAACGGCTAACAAGCCGCATATTGTAGAAGGATTGTATTCAGAAACTTTCGCGTGAACACGAACCACAATTTATCCCATCGGATGAATGATACAGAAATGAATGCGGGAAAACGAAAAAACATTAATTTATATAATATATAACTTATAAAAATATTTTAGTCATACAACTACTTATCGTTTTAATATGGAACTTTCAAATAATAATAGGTAATATCTTTGGATCACTATATTGTTTTTTGTTTGTTTTTAATAAAAGCGTGATTATTTTAAGACAATAATATAATATCGAGTATGTATTTTTTTTAATACTGGTAATACTGTAATAGAAAATCTTACAACAAAAAATGATCTGTATAGTAAAGTAGTTTCATAGCTATTTTTTATTTTACTCAATGTATACACACACACATACACATAGTGAATGATTTTTGTCTCGTTTTGATTATTTTTAATATTATTTTATAAATTACATAATATTTTTGACATAGAGTCGAGGTTTGTGTGCAGTTTAAAAAATGCTAGTAAGACAGTTTTGGTTTCAAACAAAAACCAATTTTTTAAAGTAATCGTCCGCCTTCCTGAATGAAATATTTTGCTAATATAAAAGCATTGCTTTTCCAGCAACCATTGTTTAATGTTAAAAAATTCTTATTTGAGTGTTACGATGAAGATTAATAGTTATAGCGTTCATATTTGTCTCCACGAAAATATCAACAGAATAAGTACTTAAAGGTCTAGTGCATAGTTATTTAGTTTATCTGAAGAAATAAAATTCTTAAAATGTATGCACTTAAGTAATAATCAAAGAGTTTGATTAATAAAGAGTTAAGTGTATAGTGCGGTCACAATATATTGTTGTAATTCCCGATGTTTAGTAATTATATAGAGTAAAAAAAACAATGTACATTGGAGATTTTCAAAATCATAAATACTTTGATAATAATTTCCAATTTAGATTTGATAGAATAATGACATCTCAATTATTATTAGCCAATCAGGCTTCGCAAATTGCATATTCACATATAATTATAATAATATATGTAAGTATTATAATATTAGGTACGTTTATACATGGAACGTCTAGTTACAATTACAAAATATTGCGTCTTATACGAAGCTATTGTTACCTAAATAACAAAGACTTTTCACAAAAATCTCATATAGTATTATTTGTATAAAACCCTTTAAACTGTCATCATAAAATTCCATTCGAAATTTTAATAATATTAATTTAATATAAAATAGAAATAGTTTGTATTAAATCAGCGATAACGATCTGAGAACGTTCATGTTTGTGGCGAAATAAGTGAGCACATGAAATTTATAATTCTGTCTATGCCATGAAAATAACTTGTAATTATATTGTATAAAATATATTTTACAAAATGCCTGTAAATAATTTACGTACTCAGATTAGTATGTTTATTTATTAGACTCTCAGACGACACTTTAGGTGGCATCTTTTTTTATAAATACCTCTACAAAGAACCATATCTCAGTCCACACATGACTTTTAACTCTACTTTAGTAATCAAAGTGATATTTTTCAACGAATATTACTTTTAATTTCTACATTAATCATTAGTTATTGGGAATTATAAAAAGTAAACACATGTCCTTCTCACCCATTTCGACTAGCGGCCAATCTCAGAAGCTGTTAGCTCAGAATATAATATATTGGACGAGTGTATCGGCTAACGCAGGTGCACTTTCAGTTCCCTTAATTTCATTGTCCGCTGGGACAGCGATACAACACGATCGAGAGATAAGTCAGGCGCAAGACCTACGGCTCTCCGATACGCGGGAGTACACACTACTAACTCCCTAGCTCTGTGCTACTAATATTATACTTTATACTAGCTAATGACGCTCATTAGTGAGTCACTACAGTTAGCAAACGTAGCATTATGTATAAACCATAAATTGTTAAAAACCAAATAAACTGTAGTAATGAAAAAGACACTACCTACTTGACTATATTCGGTGTTTAGCATAGGACATATTATCAACAATCGCTGATCTCCAAATGTCTAAAGATTTTCGACCTAGCTTTATATCAACAATTACTAATCACATTTATTTATATTTTACCAATATTAAAGTATTCGAAACAATATTCATGTAGTCAAATCAAATTATTAAAAATATAATGTATCACAACATAATTTAAAAAATATTTTTATAATTAATCTATGTAATCAAATCTGATTTTCTTGACTATCATGGCACAGGCAAAAATACTGAATTTAAAAAGCTGAAATTCGGAACATATGTTTATTTTAAAAAGACAGCAAACGCTACGGTAAGGTTTTTGTAAATTAAGGACGGACACGGAAAGGGTAGGTTTGTATGAAAATATCTGTTCTATGAAGTCAGAAATATGAAATATTTTTAAATTGAAAGCCGGATAGCATTATATAATTCAATACTAATTAATTAAAATATTAAGAAAGGAATGTTTTAAGATATTCTAAATCGCATAAGAGGCTATGAGTAAAATGTTATTAAAGTCAAGCGAAGGCTGTGAAACTAAATTAGATTTAAAGCCGACGCACAAAGAAAGTTTACGCCTATGTGTAAACATTCGATATTCTCAGAGTGAAAGTCTTCCCGTTTTAGACAAAATTGCGTACAAAACGACTTCAATTCAAATGAAAAAAAAAAATCTCTACCGAATCCCGTAAAAGCATTTCACGTTTTTTTGAATCCCGAATTGATACGAAATTAGGTGATTTACATTCGCACGATTGTAACGCTTTTCTTATACATAAATTTTTCGAGTGACTTTTGCCTTTATAATATTCGAACGATAAAACTGAAAACGTAAGAAAATATAATAATAACCTATCAGTTATGATATTTATTTACATTTCACTTATAAAATTTGGAAGATAAGTGCCTATAAAACAAGTCATAAGTTGGTAACAAATTGTCTACGGTTTATAGCGGCGTCTACTTAATATTAAACGTTGTACGGGATTATTCGATAGAATAACGACATATTTAATATTTACGACGTATGTTCTCAATTAATGGACATTTCAAGATAACAGCAATAAAAAATAAATTAACTGTCATTTTCATATGAGTTTAATTATAGACTTCTGTTCTGTATTTTCACATATTCATTTAAGCGTAAACCAACCAACCGTATTTTGTTTATATGTAAATTATTTAACATAATTAATTTTTATAACGTACTAATAGTATCCTGCGGCTGCACACGCGTTATAGGGATTGGTCGTCTGTTGTTAGTTTGTTACAAATTCGCTTTATTTTAGCCGTGACAGCGCGATAAAATTATTATAGATTACATAATTCATTCATATCAATAATGTGGTTCTATATGCCTATTTTCCTCAGATCAATTCTAAAACAATGTATTTAGTAAATAATTCTTAAATCAAAAACAATATGAAAAAAAAACACTTATTTCAATTTAATAACGATATCTGTTTTTTGTTGTTTTATAACATGAAGATAGATAAGCATCGACTATTTACGATGTGATAATTTCATCGATATCTTTTTGATAATATCAAGAATACCTTGTTCGCTTGTAAATTACTGAAGTAGATAAGAGACGTGACAACAACAGAACAATTTTGATACTTACTTTTACTCATATAAAAATTCATTAATTATCAAATTCGTTTATTTTTTTTTCATACGAAGATGATAAACTATATCTTAGAACACACCCACACACATACAAACAAACAGAGATAAAATTATGATTGAATTTTAGTACTGATAAAACATACGTTGTTTTTAAATATTCTAAGTTGTTAATAAGCAGCACAACTTACTTAAAACGCCTTGAATATAATAAAAGGAAAAACACAGAATAAACAACATTAGATTCCATATTTAAATTATTGTTTTAACGTAGTTAAAGTTACATCAAGCTTAAGACAATATTATTAAAACATCAAAGAACCTCTTTCATCTTTTTTAAAACAATTTTTTTTTAGGTGAGTTAGAAGCTAATTTGTTTTACTCTGGCGAAGCACGGGACGTCTAGGTACTTTGAATAATAGGGAAAAAAGGTATACACGAGAAAAATTAAATTAACTTCGCCTACACATAAAGTGAGTGTGCGAGCTCGGAAATAATTTCACAGCAAGTACTTCTTGTTCAACACTATTAGTAAATTGTTTAACATCCCTTTAATTTGTAATTCGACACGTGTACCTAATGAATAGCTTGCAGGCGTTGTAGACATGGTTAAATTGAGATACCTGTTTATAAAATGCGTTCACGTTACAGACAAATGATCTTTCGAATTAAACGACACAAAGTAAACGCAATTGTGGGTGAGTAAATAAAGCGCGCTATAATTGAAATTTTTGCTTTAATTGAAACTGTATTCGACGCGTTATTGGTTTAGGTCAACATAATCCCGTGGGTTCTTTCGACATTACGAGGTTTTAATAGTTAATTGAGTTGTTCGCAAATATAGCTTTATAAATAAAAAAATTTAATATTAAATATGCTTATTTTTGATTAATTATTAGGGGAAAATGAAAATCAGATAAATTATATGTTTTCGGTAAAAAGTAAAATATTGTGTATTTAAATTAACAGAAATTATTAAGGAACAAGGTCAGGTGATTATCTTGTGTATGTAGCAGTGTAGCGTGTAGCGTTTCAACAGTCGATATATAAATATATATGAATCGCTAAGAACGCTGGGTTCATTCAAGATCTATTAAAGTACAAAACAGTCTTAATTTTATTAGAAATATATGTTTTCAAGATTTTTACCAAAAATAATATCAAAGAGAAGATTGCATTAAGAATATCTGGCATTGGGTTTCCTCTCAAAGCTTCATCTATCTTCATTTAAAAACCTAATTAAATACTATCAGAAGACACGGCCTCTAAATTGGTAAGTCCCAAAAATTATATGGTATTCTTAATCAGAAAAACTCATAAGAAATCACACGAACACGAACTAGATTATTTTCCTCGTTACCACTGCCTGCCCTTTAATGTGTTCTGGTCATGGTTTGTCAGAGCATACCTCAACGTGATCCATCTAAGCCAGCATCACTCGAAGTTGCATACGGTAGCGAATCAGGTTACTCCTAATCTTAGGGCCGAAATATAATCCGCGAAGCATATCAATCCTAAAGCTTCTATGATACATATAAATAAAATTTGATGAAAGGAGGAAATTGAACATAAAGCGTGCACTTTATGTTTAATTTCCTCTTCATAACATCAGCTCATGAACGGAGAATTCATATCACTGAGGGATTTCTACTTAGAGCAATATAAATCGTCATCGATACTAAATTTTGACAACAGGACAAATGTCACAAAAAAAAGTTTAATTTCTAAAAGAACCAAAGGTAAGATAAAAAAAAATTATGTCTGTGTTTAGTTTATATAGTATGAAATTAAATATAACAATTTTTTTTTTTTTTAAATGCGGACTATAGATTAAAACTCTACGACAGTCATTATACTAGATTTAGTTTTTTTTCTATCTTACAAATGGAATTAATTACAAACCTCTCAACGGACCTTTCATTTTCAATGTTTCAGTTCATACAGGGTGCTTCTATAATTTATATTATTTACTCGTACGCCCTAATCTACCTTACCTGACCTTTGACTGTCGTCCTTCGTCATCTTAAATAACAGATTATGCCAAGCTTTCCGTACTAGCTTTAATAATTTTGCGTCAATGCTTGTTAATTTATTATAACATTTACTATATTATATATAAATAAATATACAACGATCCAATATAAATCCACATAGAATGCGCATATATATCAGTTAATCGCTGTGCTTGATATATTTTTATCATTTTCTGCAAACATTATGTCATATCAGCTAATGTGAACTCTAATTATATTTTATGATAGATCTCTGAATGTGAATGAATAAAAATTGCATGTTGGGTTTGTGTTGGGTATATTGCTCAATCTATATTAAGCCTCAGTCGAGTCACATGTTTTAATGAACTACTTACATTTATGTATGTTACGTAGAATATGTGACCATTGCTTATTAGGACAGTATCAGCGTGATATCACTTCTATAATAATACAAATTAACATCATTAACATCAACTTTGATGTACGATGTACTTAATGAAGTAGAATTAAATCATTGAATTTTCAATTGAACAATTTTCTTAATTATATTACAACAGCGGGTATACTTATTTATGTTAGTTACGAATAAATTTGTATCGTTAAAATGCACTTAATGTACAATATAATTTGTTGTATTCAACGTCTTTCAATCTTGCTTATTGTTACTCCTATTATTACGGGATAGAAGATAAGTCGGGACTATTTTGTTTAGTTAGGGACGTCTTTACACATCCTTGTTAAATAAGGTTTGCGAAGGGTCTTAAAGCTCTATGTTTAAGTGCAAACTGTGTCATACTAGGTTCGTATTTCAAACAAATCGTTTTCGGTAATATTATTAAAATTTGCGGTTAATTTTAATTGGAAAATATTCAACAGTTTTAAATTAATTTACTATTATGAACGAATGATCGATAAATATACATGAAAGCATTTAAATAAGCGAGGTATCCCAAAACGAATGAGGCTCATAAAATAAGTACATTAGACAAAGGTTCCGTACCCTTTTTCCTTTGCATTGGCATTGTATTTGGAACTTGACCCAGATTATATTCTCATAAATATGTATAAATCCTTAATCAGATTCTATCAGATCAGTATCATCGATTTGCTAACGTTACAAGTTTTCAATAGAGAAACGACGTCATAGGCATTTTTACGGTATGTATACAGAGATGACTAAAAAAATAATATTAATTTAACAATGATTTTATTGTTAATTTGACATTCATAATTGTAAATTTAAATCAAATATCTTTATTTGATTTTCGGAAAAATCTCGATATGTAATAAATAAACCAAAATTGTCATTAATATTTTTAAGTAAAGTGTGGTTTTTTTTGCGCTTTATCATATTTAAGACTTAAAAACAAGTGATTTACAAAAATAAATTAAAGTATTTTTTATTCATACGAATAAACAAACAAGGATTGCTTGATGTTATGAAACTCAAAGTTGCTTCATCCGGATTCAGTCAAGTAAGATTTCCCCGTACGTTCCGTGGGGACTCAACTACTGATTTTACTAACAGAACTCGTCCCAGGAATATGGTAAGGTAGGTCTATTTACATGACTCAAAATAACTCAAATAATACATTGTCGATTTTGCCTTGGGGAAATATGGTTTACTAAAAGAGACTAGGTATACTATGTTACAAATGGGATTGCGATATATAACTTATAACTCATACATACACAGTGTAATACAAGTACAAAAATGTTAAAGGAAAAGTTTCATGAAAACGATAAAAAATATGAATAAAAATGACATGATTTTTTTTTTAAGAAAATTATTGATTTAAAATATCACTTTTAGTTTATTTTTTTAATTATTATTATCGAACACTGTACGATTATATTTGCTTATATCGCGATTATAAATATACCTAGTAAGTAAATATCTCACTTATGTTCCACTTCACTTGAAGAGAGATTAAATCAGAATTACGTGAGATCAAGAATTACTCATGAGGAAATATATAATTTACTAAATTAAATACCCAGCCATTAAATTAACTATACATACGGGCTATATGGTACATTGTACAACTTAAAATTTTTGGTTAAGATCTAAGTTTTCAATCCCCTGAGCTACCTGACACATTCAACTGAGCGTTATCTTTACTCCTACTCATTACCCCGTAATAAATTTTACGAATACTTCTAAAACAATAAAGCTACTAATTTTAAGAAAATCACTAAATTCACATTTGTTGTGTATCGCGTATTATATATAACTAAACATTATATTTCATAAGCAAACGAAACTGCAATATTAATTTGCTATTGTATGAATTAGATTTGCTCCTAATAAGCTAAGAGTAGCAATCTATATGATGATGACGTATGCTCATGGCATGCTCAAAGCAAAGCCTTTCCTCTCCGTAATACGTAATAGTAAAGTAATACCACAATCAGAGAAATATGCATAACTCGGCCGCAATACATACAAGCTCTCGTGCATATCATCTATGAAAAAGGTTTATTTTTACAAACTTTTATCCAACTTCAATTCTCACTATATTTATGGATCATATCTTGCACCCTTTTTACGTTTACGTTCAGTTCACCCTCAACTCATTGAACTGAAATTTTGCACAAACTTTACAATACAATAAAATACTAGATTGATCGTTTTAGGTACATGAATAAGAGAATTATATATATTTTTTTAATAATTCCAGTTTATTACAGTGTGGACTATATAATCGGAATCATGATTAATAATTATTATTGTAATAATTTTATTTATTTCTCAAGTATATAGTATAGCAAAAATTATTATCATTTTTTTCATTGCATTTACAACAATCTTTAGTCTTTGCAGTTTAAACTGTTTGTTGGCAAGTTATAAACTGAAAATAAGTAAGTTGAAAGCTACAGTTAGTGAAGAAGTTAACCGCTTCAAGTAAGCAATTTATGAGACGTCGTTTTCTTAACTTATCCTTTAATGGTGCTTTGTTTATAGTTTATATTGATAAAGCGATAGACCGCTTTTGAGCAATTAGCATTTTATACTCTACAACAAAACTATTAGCTTAAATACAACAACATACGCCAAAACATCTTCTTAAACAATGTTTTGTGAATATTTAATTAACGCATGCAATGTTTAGATATAAGGTAGGTCGTGAACGAAAACGAAATATCGCCCTTGGCACGATGGTTTCTGGCAACAAAGTTAAATCGATACCAGACGCAATGCGGCCACTTTCAGCCTTACAGAAAATCAGATTTGTCGAACTGCATTAAAAGACATGCGCACGTTATTATCAACTTAGTCTTTAAACAAATTACTGATTGTAAGCGCTGCTGCGGCTATGTCATATTTCATTTTACAGAGCTATGCACGTTTTAATATTAAGTGCATCTTTTATGAGCGCTGTATTTATACGCAGTGGTTCTTTGAGGTTCTTAATTACACGTCAAATGACAAACTTTTGGTTTAAATTTCCAGTTTTGATGCCCGAGTCGATTCAATTTTACTGAAAATTTAAAATAAAATTAATTAATGCAAATGAAAAAAAAAACATTTTTTTTTATGAGTAACGTCATATATATATATTTTTAAATACTCTTTTTTATGTTTTACGCATCATGATATTACGGCGTACATTGCCAGAACATAAAATTCATACTCGTCTCGTGAATAGTGTTAGTTTAAAGTGTACTTAAGACGTTTTACTTATATTACAAAAAATAACGCTGCTTACGTTGCATTACGACATAACTGTCTGTCGTAACTCTTAATAACTGAATGAAGATAAAATTTTAATTTTTAATGTTCAATTTCACGTTATATTCATTATCGTTTTATTATTGTGATTTTCTATCAACTTCCCCATTGAATATCTATAGAGGTAAGAGATAAGAGAAGAGGTAAAGAAGGTCTTTATTATACGAAAAAACTATCCGCAACGACTCGAATTTAATTGGAAACTCAATCATGTGTTCATTAAGCATCGAATGAAAATGCTTGCTTGGAATGTTTTCGATTCAATAAATATTCATTTGTCTTTAAAATATGCGAGGCGAATTTCAAACAAAACATTGAAATCTATTTGTACACAACCGGTTTGTTTTAATCCTTCAGTTTATTGTAGTGATTTCTAAATATACAAACATTAAGGCTCGAGTTCCTCAGTGAGACTCACAAGCGGCCTCTCCGACCGAACGATAGTATAATTCCTACTATAATTCCTTTCCACTCGTCATACTTCTACACAAAGTCCTTTACCGTTGAAGCTTCACCTCTTAAGAGTTCACTACTATTTTAAAAATAAAATCAATCATTTTATTTAAGCTCTTTAAAAAAAATAAGCTAAAGTTAAGCTGGGACTAGTTAATAGAATACTAATATATTATTATAAAATACGCATATTTATGTTAATATTTAAATGCCGTATACATTTAAATATAACACATACTTTATACATTGTGGTCATAGATTTCGCACTTATTTATTTCCCACTAGTCTAGAAATTGGTCCCCTGCCCAAAAGTGCCGTGCCAGAAAATCTCCCCAAGGCAGGTTGCCTTGAGCAGAGCGATCTTACTTTAGCGATCAAACTGAACCTTTTGCAAATTGTACATTTCAATAATTTATTATATGTAATGCTGTTAAGTATATAATAATATAAGAGTGCAATAAATAATATATAAATTAATAAACGTCAGTTTATGAAATCATAATTAACGTTACAATTTCTAAATATTTCTTTGTTGATTTCCATTACAAAAATATAATTATAGCTAATTCTTGATTCGATGTTAAGTTAGAATAGGCTTTAAGGTTGAGATCAGATTACATTATGCTATTTTATAAATTTCATAATGTAATCTGAATTTTTAAAATTCACTTACCTATAATATAAATTATTAATCATTAACTTTAACTGACGTAAAAAGGACGAACATTTTTGATTGTTCACGAAAGTATTGCAATGCCTAGCATACATTCCGCCAATCTAACTATGCGTGTTTACTGTAGAGCATTGATCTGGCTGGTTCATTTCTGCCGGAAGTGTCAAACTCCATCATCGAGTTATCGGTTTTTGGTTTACGCTTACCTACGGTCACCGATCAATGTTCGTTCTTTACGACCAATACGAGCCATGAATCATTTAAAACGAGTTATCGTTTTGACAAATAAATTTCCGTCTTTAATTCTGGAAGTTGACAATTGAAAATATCAGTGTATGGTTGACAAAATAATTTGTCAAGTGTTCTTAAACAAAAAAAAAGAGTCATGTTTATCTCTCCGTCTCTTTCGAAATATCTCATAGTAGTCTTTGGTTCATGAATAATATGGTTCAATATTCAATCGAGCTTTATCATGTGAATTTATACTTGAGTGATTTTTTCAATTCAGCTTATTCTATCTACGCTGTATTAGTACAACTACGAACGTTTTCTACGGAGAACATATTATGCGGAAATTCGGTTTCAGTACATACAGTGCATTTTCGTTTAAATGAAGTCCTAATATAATTACTTGAAAGGTAACCAAATAGATTGCTTATATTCACGAAAACTCAACTCCAATAGGCAAAATGATTAGGATTTTTTCAAACAATCTTTCCTAACCAATAGTGAATTTTTATTCACGCGCTAATTTCATATGTCAGTAACATACAAACTCCAAGCATTGAATTTGAAAGTGAATACGAACCTAGTAAGGCCTTCTTTAAAAATTGTTGGGATAAACTAGAATTATAATAAGTAATTAGAGGAAATTTTAAATAAACCTTATACATGTTTGGTTAAATTGTTTAGTCAAATAACATCTCTATTATTTGCTATACAGTCAACATGGATAGATTCGACTTATTGTTTCATTTGTTTTAAATGTATTTACTAGATAAGATTTATAGTAAATATTTTCAATCAAGATACAATCTTTAAAGAGGTGAACAATAATATCACTTGTTATATAAGACCCTTTAGAGATGATTTTAAGAATTCAGCATAATTTCTTGCTCTTTCCTTCCTTAATATTCCGTAACACCCTATCCCAGAAATGGAATGCGGCCACTGTGCTCACAAGCAATGTATAAGAAAATAAATATATTTCTGTATTACGAATAATACTTTATCTATATATTTATATTTTATAAATACCGAATAAAACTAGATAATGATACCAAATGTACCAGGAGGCAGGTGGTCGTACCTGTAGAAATAAAAAATCAATATGCCTTCTGCGGTTTAGTCTTGAAAATTAGAGACGTTTAAAAATTCATATTTTAATTAAGGTATTATTTAATGAGAACGGAAAAGTTTTATATGCTTCTAAAGTCGTTAAAAATGAATATAATTCTACACTTTATATATTTTTTATTCAACAAATTAGCATTGAAAAGACGATTCCAGAGAAATTTGGTCTCAATATATATTTTTGAGCTTAGCGACTGCAGAAAAGTGCCATGAAATATAAGAAACTGCTTTATTTAAAGAAATAAACAGGTAAGACATGAATAAATAATAATTATTGGGGTTTAAGTTTATTTACTAACGCGGCAACCAAAACAAAAATAATAAGCTATGTTGGATTATTTACCAAATACATAAATTAGCAGCCTGTAAATTTTCCACTGCTGGGCTAAGGCCTTCTCTCACTTTGAGGAGAAGGTTTGGAGCATATTCCATCACGCTGCTCCAATGCGGCTTTAGTGGAATACACATTTGGCAGAATTTCGTTTAAATTAGACACATGCAGGTTTCCTCGTGATGTTTTCCTTCACCGCCGAGCACAAGATGAATTATAAACATAAATTAAGCACATGAAAATTCAGTGGTGCCTGCCTGGGTTTCATGAAAATCCGAATTTAATTATTATTTTTTAATGTTTTAAGTTAATACTATTCTCGTGTGAGTTACGTTATTTGTGTCTTTATGAGAATGAATTTTCTTAATGTGTTGAATAATACCCCGGAATACTTCAGGGAACGCGCAAACTTCATTTAATATTTACGCTTTTTAACCACTCGGTTATCTCGGTTATGGTCAAAGGTCACCATTAAACGATGGAGGACAAGTTTGTTCAGAAAGTGATTTCTAATATAATTTAAGTATAGTTAGACTTATAGTATAGTCAGAAATATATTGTAATAATAATTACATTTATTAGTTCAGTAATACCTATTTACTATATATAGTCGTAAACTATTTATAAATAGTTAGTTAGAAATAGTTATAAATAGATCTCCTCGATAACATTATTTAGACAATCCCCCAATTCTCTTAACAATTTGAGTTTTTTGCTAACCTATATCCTCCCGTAACCTATGTCCATACCCTCATTTTTCCTCGGATACGAGATACAATCGGTGAGACCCTGGTAACAAAACGCAATGAATCAATTGTAATTATCCACGGAATACCTTATTTATTTACGGAAACTCCTCCAAAAACTTACTAAAATACTATATTAAAAAGTAACTTACTTATAACTATTTAAGTTAACTATCTAATTTGAAATTAAAAAATCATAATATCGCAAATACATTTTTAATAAATACAAAATTAAATTATATTAATCAGTGTTGATATTTGCTGCAGAGGAATACATTTCTGGGTTTAGTCTGATTCTATGCCAACGCGAATATTGATCAGGTCTTTGTTGATAGATCACTTCTTTCTATTAATAATTTCAGCTAATAGTAACTATAACAAACTTATATTTATGAAATAATACCGCTAATAATAATCGTTGTCTTCATAATGATATTATATACAAATCATAAATACATTTGTCATATTTAAGCTTACAGGCTCCTATTACAGGCGTAAAGAACCGACGTTAAGAAAATAATATCAACATTTTACAAGTAAATATTATATTTTCATATTCTCAGTATAAAAATTAATTTCAAATTATTTAATTAATCGTGAATTTACAAATTTCCCGTCAGAAGTTTACCAAGGAAAATATTAATGAATTAATTTGTAATATTTACGTTAATAGTTATAGTCTCATAACATATTAATAAGTTCCAAACTCCATTTAAAATACATTTAATGAATTAATAGAATTTAAAAATCAGCTATCAACTATTTCCACAGACATAAAACTACGAACAGTCAACATCGTCTATCAGCATTTTAAGACAATTTAATTCACTCGCAAAGAAAATGGTTTCTTTGAATTTCTTAATTGTCCCTTAACATCTCACTGCGTTTCTTTTTAAGAAAATAATGTACCGAACTTGTCTAAAGAACGACGCTCACTGATTAATTAATTAATTAACATCAAAACGCGACACAAATGGTAACGCGACTTTAACCCGACTCAAATCGAGTAATATACGTAATGTTTGCTGTACATAATGTTTTTTTTTTGCATATAAAATACATAAATCAAAATAACAAAGTTGTCACATATGTTTATATTAATTATCAATGACCCGACAAATATAATTTACAAGATCAGTGTATAAAAAAAACAATCATTTATCAAATAAAAACCAGAAAATAGGATATGGGAATGTTGATTTTGACTAGAATTATCGGAACGATTTAAGAAGAACGTTAGAAACGGTTTTAAACGAACAAATGCTCTTGTATTGAGAAGTAAAAAAACTGTGCCCAGTAGACCGTCAATCATCGTCGCAGGCCATGCACGAAGCGTCAAAAATTGTCAGCCAGAATATTTTGCCGGTGCCGCTACGAAAATGTAAAATATGTTCAAGATAGAAATAATCGTAGGCTAGAACTGTTTTCACATAAGCGATAATGTTGTTTTATTTACTAATTCATATGATGCTTTGTTACCTAAAACTTGAAAACTGTATAGTTATACATAAACAATTGTTTTCACACGTATACATACTTGAACCATCCCATTATCAAAACCATATGTATATAAAAATACTCAAAGGGCCAACGAAAACTGCCCTCCACTTAGGGATATTATATTGAGCTTGAATTGGCAAGAACCCTTGAACATTCGAACTGAAAATGCTCGTAGCTTCATTTTTAGGTCAGGGCCGATGTCTTCAGTCGCTACAGTTGCGAACTACTCGATAATAAATTATTATACTTGTAAGAGGTGTAATGTAAAAGCCCTAAAATAGTTTTGGACCTTTATACTGAGAATAGGTGTGTAATAAATATTATTTAAACTTTATTTCTCTTCAGAAGATCACTTCTTAGGTATTCATATTTTAAAGTAAAATAATGGTAGCGTATAATTGTAAATTAAATTAGCGGTTGAATATATCATCCGAATATACAAATGAAAAAGAGATTTTCTTCAAACATATATCTATATGAAATAATGTCTGATTTTACATTTTCCAATGTCGTACAAGAATCCCAAAATTAAAACTCTATATCGCCGAGCTCCGGTTAGAAGGAAGAGTGAGCCAGCGTAATTAGAAGCTAAGCGGATCAAACATATTAAATCCCGTTGATCAAGCGTCGTGTTGACAATGTACGAAGTGGTTTATAATTCTTACAAAGCCAGTAACTGGCAATAGTTACCTATCAACTTACCTAGCTTAACCTATCTATTAGGTAGGCTGATTGACCGCGTGTCTTCCAAAGTTATATTTTAAAAAATAAATTTAATACGTCACAAATAAAATAAGTGAAAAGAAAAACAAATACGCAAGACGTCGTACGGACGCTAGTGATAAGTATTTGTATAGGATTGTCGTAATCTGATTGAGTCTACTTGTTTCCTACGTGTTTCTGCTCCAACGATACGATGGACATAGAGTACATAGCTTCATTTGATTAAGTTTATTTTTTATATAAAATTGTATTAAGTCATAAAACACGCTGATACAAATATGTAGATAAATTACACAATTCATAATCTTATTGTTGTTAAAAGATTCAATGAATTTTAAGGAGATACCTACTAATGTTTGAATAATATTAATAGAATAAATATACTTTTACTCTATTCATATTCAACGGAGGACAAAATAAAAACAAATACCAGTCTAGAAAAGAAACCACTAAGATCTATTACCAAACGTTACGCCGAAAGATATTCAATGTGGTATTTTTTTAGTCAAACTTCATAATCGTTTACAATTTGAGAAATAGCTTTGTGTCGTCTTTTTTATTCTCAAAGTCTATCATCTACAAACTTAATAATCACCATTGGCCAATAAAAGTTCTTTTACTTTATTTAGAAACAGAAGCAATTTCACGCCACTTATTTCTGGGATTATTGTGTAAGACCGTACCCTAAAATAGACTATGACTATTGACTATGCACACGTTGTCATTTGCTTATGCTCGTATATCCGAGTGTCACCGTCGATTATACATTAGCAGTTTTCGACCGTGCCTTCGCCCGCGTTTTAGGGGAGTTATCGTAGATTTTAGGTATAAAAAGTAGCGTTTTCTTCCTTAGTATTCAAACTACCATATTTCATCAAATTCAATTCATTGGTTATTCGCCAAACAGACAGATAACAACTTTATAATATTAGTATAGATTATCGCAGTATTCATAATGGATATCGATATTCATTATTTTAACGAATAGCAGAATATTTATTTTAATGTTTGTATCCGAACGCATTCGTTAAGGAATGTAGTTTTTTTTTTTGTAAAATAATTTATTAGGATTAAATTGAAAATTACTCGGTACAATGACAATATTTCGTTTTATTCTTTGCTTATTTATTTATACGACCATCGTATATCAAATAATAAACCTAATATATGACTTGCATTTGTCAGACAGTTTTTCAAACGTAGTAGGAATATTAAATAATATAGAACATTGAAATGCCACGAGAAAGATGATTTTTTTCCCGTTTTTGCATTCTAGCGGATTTAAACTTAGAATGAATAATTTTTCTAACTTATGGTAACACACACATGACTTTTTTTTGTAATTATTGTTATAATGATAAGGCCCTACTTTTGTACGGTTAAAAATAAAAATAGTTACTGAACAAATCATGACCGCGGAGAATGTTGGCAAGAATGCAAGCAGCCTTTCTCTGTTTAATAGCAATTCCGATCCTCGGAACAAAATATAAAACAACGCTCCCGTCACAAGTAGAGATAATAAGAATAATAATATACTAACTGAACCTGTTGCTTTACACGCACGAATTTTTTAAAACTTAACCTGTAGCATACAAACAGTCATGCCCATTTTACCCCCTTGAGGAACTAAACAAATAGCCTGTGTCCTTACCCGGGACGCAAACCTATTTAAAAAACCAAATTTGATCTAAATTTGTTCAGCGGTTTAAGCGTGAAGAGATAACAGACACTAATTTATGTACTCGTACCAGTGGCTTGCCCGCGAAACTTCGCATTTCTTCAAAATATTTTTTCGGAATTTTGAACCTATGACAGATTTTGTTTTGATTTCATTTCATTGTAAACTGTAAGTAACTCATCTACATTCGGTGCCAAAATGATAAAACCTTGTTTAAATGAAATCTTTAATGTCAAATAGTATACATTAGTTCAGTTAGAATTGGAGTTTGTCGAAAACAATTTACTTTAACTTTGTTTACGTTTTTCATTTTTTTCCTTATATAGCCGTAGTACCGCTTTCTAACCGGCCAGCAACGTTCTTCCGCTCTCTAAAATTATTTCTCATAAATTTAGTAAATTGCAATTAAGAATACTCTTTATTTTTCTGTTTATCTACGGCTGGAGCTGTTCAAAATACCATAACCGATACCATAATTTTTTATGTGTAGCTATGGACCCACAAACACTGGGACAAAGATACGCTATTAATATAATATAAGATATTATGTATGTTCATAACACTAGGAAACTATATCGTTCTGACACTGAATTCGGCTGCAATGAGCTACCTTCATATTTTTAAAAAAAAATATGCTTGTTTTAGAATTTTCTAAAAGTAATGATTGTACATAATTTACTATGTATGTTTTACTAGTTGTCGCCCGCGGCTTCGATCGCGGTTTAGGGTGTCATGTGTTAGGCAAAAAAGTAGCATATGTCGTTCCATAGAGTTCAAATTTGCTTCATACCAAATTTCGTCAAATTCGATTCATTGGTTTGGCCGTGAAAGAGCGACAGACAGACAGACAGACAGAGTTACTTTTACATTTATAATATCAGTATATATTATCATATCGCGAATTTAAAACATTTCATCGTGGATATTTTAAATAGTAAAGATTTCGAATCAATTTGTCGGATTAATGTATTTTTATAAGAAAAGGCATCAATTGTCACATCAAACAAGTTAATATTTCATACGTGTCCCTTCGTTAAATATTAATTGTAAATACACGTAATAATTATTCGATGTCATAGCGGTTCGTTTGTCGTATGAAAATTAAATTTACACAAACATATTGCTCACAATCACTGGGGATTTGGGTTGTACTGAATTTGTACCTTTGGATGACATTTAATATATTATGTGTGACAATATTATATAGGTTCATGTAAATAAACAAATATAAACATACATCAACAGTGTAAATAATCCTCTACCGGTTCCCCTGCTGTTAAAAATAATATAATATATAATATTGTCAGGTGAAATCATGAATATTTTCATTTAAATATTCGATTCGATCAAAATGTACATATCCTCGTATGAAAATAACTTAGAGCTTATTGCGTGACGCTACAAATTGTATGTCAGTGGCTGTCCTCAAATGTGACAAAATATCATTCAGATCGTCATTTTTGTAGAGCTTGAAATAAGTTAAAATAAACACAGGACAGGCACATGAAAACTGTGTGTGTTTATTTTAATGTAATAGGTTGGTGGAACGGCAAATGGGCCACCTGGTGTTAAGTGGTCACCACCGCCCATAGACATTGACGCTGTTAAAAAAACATTTACCAACCTTGGGAACTAAGATGTTACGTCCGTTATGCCTGTAGTTACACTGGCTCACTCATCCTTCAAGCCAGAACACAACAATACCAAGTATTGCTGCTTGGCGGCAGAATATCTGATGGGGTGGTACCTACCCAGACGGGCTTGCACAAAGCCCTACCACCAAACAAAAAGTGTGGTGCGTGATTGAATTGTACCCTGTATATTCGGTTTATTTTGCTCAACTCATACAGATACGATGGACTAAATATAATCTGAGAGAAACAATTTACATAGAATGCGACGATTAAAACAATAGAAACTAAATTCATTCGAATTTGAAAATTATGATTATTATTCTCCCTGACCACTAAAAGTAAAGCTTGTGGTATAAGTAGGTTAGACAATAGGTAAAGGGGTCAGCGTTGGATCCACAACTTTGTTGACGTCGACCCCTTCCTACTTCTTCTTCCGTTCGAATTATCTATAGCTATTATAGACTTCTTGAAGTTTAGTTGCCAACAAATGAATGCTACAATTGAACACGGATATATGTATTTATTATGGTTTTATATAAATTTTCATGCTGTTCATGTTCAATGTCATTTTAGTCGGAATTGCTTTAGATAGAGCGAGTATTTCCCTTTGAATACGCTAATCATTACATCGTATAAAACAAAGTCGTTTACCGCTGTCTGTCCCTGTGTATGCTAAGATCTTTAAAATTACACAACGGATTTTGTTGCGGATTTTTTTTTAAATAGATTGATTGATTCAAGAGGACGGTTTGTAATATATGCACAATATATTTGAGAAACACTGATAATTTTAGAGGTTTCTAAGGTGAAGTCGTAAATAAACAATTCTTTTTGCGCTTAAATTGCAAACACTGGCTGAACCCTACGAAATAGATCAAAATAATGTACTACAGTATTGTACATGTTATAAAGGTCTTTAAAAACGTTTGTATATGTCTATCTCTTAGGGATAACCATTTTTTATCCTTTACTCTTTACGAGAAATAACGGCTTATTTTCGAAGCAATTTTAAGTAATACAGCATTATTTTTTATCCAATTAAGTACCTTAAATAGATTGTGCATTTAATATAGATTAATATGGCCCTTTACAGCATGTAATTTAAATGAATATTTTCGAAGATATTACAGATTTAAAACGTAGGGACAGGATGGTTTTTATTATCTAATGACTGAAAAATTGTGAATGTTGTATTTCATGTCATTGTCATTCTGTAGTATATTTAGTATAAGCATTGCACCCGTACGAAGCCGGGGCGGGTCGCTAGTTATTATATATTAGAAAAACATTAAATTCAGGCTTGTCGCGTCATTATTCTAAATTTAAACCGGTGTATTTGCGAAGTGCGGCTATTTATATAATAGTATACAAGCCGTGTACCACGGTATCGTAAACACCAATTTCTTATTTAAAATATTGAAAAAAGGGGAAATCGACACAAACATCTTTACCCAATTTCAACCTTTTGGGCGATGAATTTAAATAAATCTTTAAAACAGTTTTCTTTTGGTCATAAACATAAGCTTAAATACCGATTCCCATATTTTATATATTGAAAAAAGGTGAAATTCTATACAAACGTTCATCCCCAATTTCACCCTATAGGGTAACAATTCTTTTAAAAGCACATTTAAATTATATTTTAATTTCAATAATTACAAACATGTACAAAACATTTTATCATAAGTTTAACTCTTTGATGATTAATTCGCAAATAGTCTTCGACGTCTGTTTTTAACCCCAATATCCCTATTTCTAGCATTTCAAAATAATCTTGTATCCCCTATTATCTATCTATTTTTATATAGATTACTTATTGGACCAGCGGATCTATTTCTGTATACCGATGTAGGTAGAGGACATGACAATACTGAAACTCTATTACGTTGACATTTTGATACAGTTAATAACGTACGCTCATTTTCATCGCTTCGATTACCATCCCCATACCTACAGTAGTATAGAGTGGGAAAATTGATAGATGCTGTTATAAACATGCTAATAAAAATAATTTTAAGCTTTACATAAAAGTTTTTCTCTGCTTCGGAATCACTCAAAAATTATTAATAGATAATAATAATAATTTCACGTGAAAAATTGACGTTCTTAATTTATAGTTTCAAGGTTGACATAAGCTTATATGTTTGATATATTATATAGGTCTAGAAGGAGCAACATTTAAATATGTAACTGCTAGACAATGGGCAATTATACTTGAATAGGTTAGAAGCGTATTTCACCATCTTTGCAGATATATTGCACGTATACGTATTTCTCGTTCGTCGGTCACGAGAGAAAATATAATCACAAAATTACATTTGCGTCGATTTCAATCCGTTAGAATCAGTTGATATTCACTTGTTCTCAGTACAGCTTAAAATAATTGGTGGTCATTTACTGGTTATTTTAATTTAACGCGGCCTTGAGTGAACTGACAGAAATCGTCATGCAAGGAAAAGAGGTTATACGGGTCCGGGCGACCTCATCCTCTCTTTCTGTTTCTATTATATACGGTTTTAGATTACATTATTTAAATTTATTTCTTGGTTTAATTCAGATGGGTTTTATATTAACTATTTTTATGCCTCGACATTTAAATATTCTCAAACGTTGGTAATTTATTTCAATGTGAGGTTTAATAGGTACATAATATACGACTTCTTTCCAACTGGGTATCCCAGGAGACATCTCTGTTTTGTCAAAAATACAATAATTATTTTTTATAATATTTTTAGTTAAGACATCTATACACAGAGTCATCAGAGTTGCCGAGATTTTACGCTCTCTGATCGAGCACGAAGAAGGGCCCGCTGGATTGCAGTAATTAGGATAAAAAAATAACTACTATATACAGTATTTTTATATATTATCATATATTATTTATTATGGATTATTTATATATTACATTAAAATGAAAAACAAAATGTCAGTGTGACCCACGTCTTCCAAGAAGACGACAAGTTCGAAATCCAGCGAAGATCTGCTGATATTCAGTAAAAATATAAAATAACGCCAAAATTTATAAAAGTAAAATGTAAAAAAAGGCACAGGCAACTGTGAGCCCGTGGATGTTGTAAATTAAATAAATATATATATATTTAGTTTGTTTTTTATAATATTAACTATTAACATAATACGTTTATATCAAAACAATAGAATTAAAAAGAGCACAATGTTCCCATTCAATGGAATTGTGTCAGTAGTCAGTAACAGTTCTCACAGCAGGGCATGGGACGGATGAATATTTCTATTCCTATATTAATTTTAGCATTCGTTAAACAATTCAACACAATAAACAAGCCTTTCTTGATTAACATCTAAAGTACAATTACTGTAATTTTAGACGTACCTTGTCGTATACATACATTTTGCTGTGAGCTTAATAACGATTTATCTTATTGTAAATTACTATCTGTCATTATAATTTGTATAAATATTTTATACTGATATTAATATAACGAAATGTATATGTCTATTGTCTATTCCAACCACATAATATTTCTTCTTTACGAAATAAACAACATTTGAAATTTGAATACATTGAATCGACGCAATATCATTGGCAGCGAGCTTGAATGATCTATGAAATTAATTATGGATTTACGAAAAAACGGCGTGTTGAACGTCGACGAAACTGTAATCCGAACTATGTAAGTAAAATTAAAGTGGTTATAAATAGTTTAGTGTATTTATGCAGTATTATAAATAAATAACTATTAAAAGAACAATATCGCTGAGCTTTATTAGCAAATCGCGTGGCATGCTGTTAATCTAAGGTTTGTTTATCTTTATTCGTTCTTCAATTGGAATAGATTATATTTAAAGTATTGTCAAATATTTTTAACTAAAACATAAGTTATGCTATGTTATTTATTATTCAAAGTTGATTTCGCTTTTCACAATCTACGATTAAGTGATTGTAAAATTTGTAACCACACCGAAATTAAACGATAACACGCATGATTTCAGTAACAATGTATGTTAATTATTTTCAGACTGTTTATCACGTTATCGACACACACAAACCACATTCTCATTTCGTTGACGGATCAGATTCCTTGGCTTCCTGGTACCACCCACTCATCAAATATTTTACCAGCAACCAGCCATACTTGATATTGTTGTGTTCCGGTTTGAAGGGTTAATGAGTTAGTGTAACTATAGGCGCAAGGGACATAACATTTTAGTTCTCAAGGTTGGTGGCACACTGGTTATGTAAGAAAAGGTCAAGTTTAAACCTGCGAACACTTTACTCAAAAGCATAGGTCTACTAAGAAATCCTGGTTTGGAGGGTAAACGCGTCAATCGTAACTGATGTTCGTGTATTAAAATCTAGGTAAATAGAAATTAATTCCCATGAGCATTGTGGTGAAGTAAAAGGTAGTAAGGAAACATTAATGTATCGGAAGAAGTTCGTCTGATTATTTTACAGGCTGATTATTTACATTTTATGCCAAGTCTTATATTTTTCAGTTTTCTGTCTAGAATAATAATACTAAAATTTAAGCGAAATTATGAACAAAAGTCAACTTCATTTCAAATTGATAATAATTAATAAAACTCGTAAATCGATCAAATTGAAAACTGGAGCGACTTTTAACCACAAAAAGGTCGAGATCTGACGCAGTTATTTAAGTAGGATATCTATTGTTGCTATTATTGAACGATAATTTAAATAAAAAAGAATACAAAAATTTGAAAACATTCAATTAAACGAGATAATTAAATACGTCTTATATTCCGATAAACGACGACATTTTAAAGGATATGACACTAACGATCTCCCTAATAATTAATTTCTACATTTCCTTCCTCAACTATATTTATGTTTGTATCGCTGACCTGTCGTTAGTGTCTAATCATAACGTGCCACGTGACGAATAATTACTCCAGACAATACAAGACTTGATGCTGAAGAGTGTTATACTAATTTAGATAAAACTTATTATTGCATGATTCGGTAACAATAAATCCTAACAACGTGTAGTTTAAAAATTTACACAATATTAAAGATATATATATTTTTATATAAGTGTGTTATATTAAAGTGCTCTAGTCAAATGTGCGGTTGCCTTCGAATGCCCGTAACAGCTTTGCCGTGAGAAATGTACAATGCTTAACGCGATTTGGAAGTTCGTTTAGAAAACTCTTGACTCATTGTAATCACATTCAAATGGTAACAATAACATCTTGTTCCAGTGGTAATATTAGTCACAATGCCAATATCTAAAGGCATATTAATCACTGTGAACTTTTCGCTCATTCGGAATTACCTTCCTATTTAAATTGTAAAAAACCGTGATGTACTACGAATGATCGTTGCCACTAAAGTGGCTTAAAGTGTTATAAGTTCTTCTTTATCTTAGAACTGATAAGGCTACTCTTCTTTGGTATAAAATATCCAGTTCTTTACTTCACATTCATTTTTATTTAACAATATTTCTTCCTTATTAAAATATTTGAAGTGAAAATTAAATTCGTCCCATATTTTATAACACAACGGGCGCCCTGTGTCCAGCCATTTATTTACGAATATTTCAGCACTTTTACAATGTTTTTTTGTGAAAAAATTCTATTATGTTTTTTATTACATTGTACAAGGATTTTCATCAATGGCGGCTTTTAGGACTCGAATTCAGTTACCCGGGATGAACTCTTTACTCTTTTTTGTTCATAAAAAATTATCTCCTTTCATATTAAGTAAAACCTAAAAAAACTATTACTGAAGCTACTCTGATATTTCTATCTTTACTCAAACATATATAAGTAATTTAAAAAAAGAAACATTAGAAATTCATTTGATATTTTATAGCCTAAAGATATTCGTTTTCTGAACAGATTACTAGAAATAAAGTTGCAAATTTATTTCAAAGATTTAAATTAAAACATATTTGAACTTTGAATTTGAAATAAATAGTATATTTAGCTATTGTTGAGAAAACACTTAACCAATTTTCGTAAGGCACGTTCAGCACTGTATATCAATCAATTTAATCTCAACTGACAGCTTTAAATCGTAAACTTAATACCCCAATGAAATAACATTCTTAAGCGATAATAATTCTCATAGCTACATGCTTTATTCAAAAAACTATAATATTTAACGCTTTAATCCACAGCATTATCGACTTCCATACTTTTCATCAAAGCATGTCCAGTCGCCGATAAATAAATATTACAAGGAACGAAAAGTAGTATCACAATTATATATTATTGGGATATTCATATAATAAGAAGACTCAAGCAAAGTCGCTATAAATAGGTAATATAATACATATAAACCAATAAGCTAGCAAAGACGAGCTTTTGAGAGGTAGCGTAAAGGATGAGTGGCCATCTGCGATAGAGTAGTGCCTTTTATTTCAACCTAGAACCACTTCTCTCAACTGTAATCTTATTTTTATCGTGTCTTTTAAAGACAGTACTTTCCTCTATAGATAAGAATCCAAGTATCGAATACGTAATGCTATATTCCGAGATGCTTTAACACAAATGTCCTTTAAGGCAACTACAGTATTACAATGATGCGCTTTCGTTCGAATAAAATATCTGCTCAATTTTATTAAAATTCAAAAGGAAATCTGGATAAAAATGGAATAAATTCAGATCGTGTTATACATAATTGATAAATTATATTTTATTTGAGACTAGGTGCCTTTTCACATACGTACGGTGACGGCACGGTTACAGTTCCGTGTTAAGTAGTAATGTTCCGTAACCGTGCGCATGTAAAAAAGGACTACTACTGTAAACGGCACGGTCACCGTGCCACCGATAAGGCACTAACGGTGCACCACGATTAATACTTCTTTGCATTTTGAATATGTGCTCGTTTTTATGCCATAGTTTATAGTTATAACGCCTTTTAGGGTCATGAATTTATAGACTACAAAACAAACACGCTATTACACACTTTCAACGAAAAGACAAATCGATATATTATTTTTTATGATTAACACGTTCAATCGTATAAAGCTTATTAATATAATATTAAAATAAAAAAAACATTAAACACTAATAACACTCACAAGTTGTCAATATTATGTGATAAAATGAATTGTTTGTTAATCTAAATCAATACATTTAATAAGATTTATTAAAGAGTCAACAATAAATGAAGTATACCGCTCGTATGTAAAGTATATAGGATTAAATCTTTATATCCTGCATTGCAAATCAATGATTACAAATTCCAATTAATTTAAGTGTGAAAAATATAATAGAATAATCCTTTCTATCCTAATGTACAATTTGCTTAAGTATTAAGTTCGTATGGACTATAGACTACACACTCACGGCTTTGTCAAACCTCTTTAATTCTGACCCCTATTATCAAAAATTTGTTAAGCTTTTAAGGTTGTTATCGGTATTTTGATAATGTTCACTTTAACTTCTGACCACATTGAACGTATACAAATGAACGCATTTATTGAACAATTGTACTTTATACTATGTATACTAAATGTACATGTATATTAAAATTAAAAATGTTTTTTTTGTTGTCATTGTGGATTTGACTAACAGTAGATCAGTAAAAGTAATAATAATATTAGATACTAGTATATCTGAAGTAACGGAGCAAAGCTAAAGAATGTATTTTTTTTTTTTGTTTAAACTCACTAATTTCTGGAAGCGTTAGATTTAAATTTAGATACACTTGATAGCTAATTTTTGAAAAGGGTTTTAGACTATTAGTACACTACGGCTCACGCGAGCGAAGCAGGAACGTTAACCGCGCGTAGCTGCTAATAAAATGTAATTACAAATATTTTTTAAGATAAGTAAGTATCTATAAAATGTAATTTTTGATACTACTGCGGTAGAAAACGACTCAATACACATAACAATACTCAAAAAAACTTTACATAATTTTTTTGCGAGGTTTGTGTTTACCTAATATTTAGTTCTATTTAACTACCGACCTTATATACGGGGCAGGTCTCTATCCGAAGTTTGCCCATCTTAATTAGGATTATTTTCGCTGGCTTAGGATTTTAACGGATAAAGAAAACATTATGTGGAAAGCTGTATATCTGAGAGTTCTCTAAGATGCGTGATGTTTGCATTAGCAAGCTTTTACCGCCGCGAACTCTTGAGTCCAGTACTCAAAGGTTCAAGGCCATAGTAAGGGCGGTCACCAAAGTGGTGGACCACCTTGACTAGGGACTAACTCATAATAAGAAAAGGCCCTGCCCAGCTGAGCGGCTTATAAACATGGTTGATATAATTATTATATAAGTATTATTGATAACTTTCATCTTTATGTTTTATTTGTTATTCTATTTTGAAGGCAATCGAGCATAATTCCAAGAAACTTGAAATCACTCTTTTTTCATTTTTGCCGAGTAACGTTCACACTTATTTCTGAATAACTAGGGTTGCGATAAACCTGTACTACCCTAATTTGGATAATAGGGGTATTACCAATACCATTATAAATAGAATTGCTCAAAACCCCATATAAATATATTTACAATATTTCGTCAAAAGTCTACCTCTCAAAGGGTGAATTTTGCAATTAAAATATTAGTATTTATACATCTACAAACTAAGTAAACTTAAATTAAAAAGTTGAATAGCAACAAACTAACAAAGGAATATGAATCTAGAAAGCAGTACTTAGTATAAATAAATACATCATTAGAGACCTGTCGAGGCTTAGCTAATGGTCGGAAGCCGCAAACTGTCGCTAATATTTCGTTAAGTGCTCCTACATTCTTTATATTTTAGTCCGTTTAATTATTAATTTATTTTCGCGTTGATAGAAGATTTTTCTATTGCTCTTAATATTTGAATACTGAATTTGATCATAACTCGTATACGGTTTCCGTAACCGTGTCAAAGTATTTTTTTTTTCTGTATAATAATTGTGTGATTGAAAATCTCACATTGTTATACGTTTAGTATTTTCTATGAAATTTATTTTCAAATATTATTTATTCGATGAGCTAAAAGAAAAAAAATATGTATCGATAATACCTTGTCACGAGAATTACTTGAATTTGAATGGTTGTCGTAATTGAAAAAGTACTCTTAATTTTATTAAGCGAAGATCACACAATATGAAGCTACCGGCCATCTTGTTCAATTTGTTTTGACAATCTTCCTTCCACCTGGTTCTTGGCTTGAATTTAATTTTATTAAAAAAATATTAAGACCAAACAGTTGTTAATAACACTAATAAATTGGTTACATTTTTATTTACTTATGTATCTTCGTATTACCAGGCATTCTACTGCGGTTTGTGCGGTGCTGTGGTTTAAATACTATACGATATTAATGGATAAAATAAAAAGTGATTTTATATTTATAGATTGTCTGAAAAGAGGCATAGAAATATCCAGAAAATATCGTGAAAACAGACTCGTACGTATAAGAGCCCAGACAAAACGACTATTACGGACCGTCACATTGTTGTCTCGTTTTAAAAACCACTAAACTTGTACCTTTTTTCCTTTCTACTTGCATATATTTATATACGTAAATGTATTATGAACCTTTGATGAGGGTTAATATTATATTACAAAACAATTATTGATGAAGCCTAAATGAGAAAATGTAATATTAGTTTGAACAAAACCAATATTCCAGAAAATGAAGTTTCCAGGCTATTGCATTCAACTATTTCAATTTATCAAATCTAAATGACCCTGCTTATAAAACTAGTTTAAATCATATAAACGAAAGTCACGTGTCTCAATCGTGATGTGTCACAATCTGATTATATTATCCTTGTGCGTCGGGGATAAAGTAAAATCTTAGAAGGAAATTTGTCTGTGGTCAGAAAAAATTGTATGACATAGATATACCCACTTTATCCAATAAATCCTCCTTTTCGATAAAATGTAACATTTTAAAAAGCTATACTAATATTATAAATGAGAAAGTAACTCTGTCTGTTACCTCACACTTAAACAGCTAAACCGATTTAGATAAAATTTGGCGTGGAGATACTTTCAGTCTCGGGGAAGGATGTACACACATGTAAAGACGCAGGTTCAGCATGTCTTTTATAAATGCAAAAATAGTGAAGGAGGGTAAGAATATCTATTAATTATGATGTCATTTTAATTACTGTTTGAATACCGATACATAAGCACGTTCTCTTTCGAAATTATTTATATTATGCTAATTTGCATCCAGAGTTACGATCGCGTTTTAGCGATTGGTCGTCAGGGGTTTTGGCATAAAAAGTAGCCTACATCCTTCCTTGGGGTTCAACCTTGCTACCAAACCTCATCAAATACGGTTCAGTGGTTTGACTGTGATAAAGTAACCGACAGACTGACAGCCAGACAAAGTCACTTTCTCATTTATAATATTAGTATAGATAAAAATAATTACAGAAGTTTAAATTAAATTAAATTAAATTCTACATTAGAATAAACTAAGAACATTTCTCGGTATCCTTTACGTCATTTTATTACGATTGCATTTAATTACGAAACATGCTTGCTATTTTGTAATTATACTCTGAAACTTTTACTTATACAACTTATAACAACGAAAGGTATTAAATGTATAAGGATAGTTTCCCAGTATTTTACAAATCGTTATTCAAAGTCCTCACCTACATTATTTCTGAACCGAAAACATGTGAGAGAAGTATTAAAACCTCGCGCTCGAGGATTTACTATTGGATCAGGTTTTCGTGAAGCCCTCTAACTGTTATCGTCTTTATTACAGAAAGCCTACAAAATTGACAAATATGTTAATTTATAAAGTAATACAAACATATATTTTTATTGTACGAATTATATAGAAGAAAAACATATATTAAAATACAAATACTCATTTAAAATTAATTTTAATGAACTGTATAAATTGCAGAGAGTTTATATTATATACATGACGATTTTGATATCGGCGACTATTCTTATCGAAGACTGGCTATTTCATAGCAAATATTATCGCACAATTATGTCCAAAATGTATCCCTTAACTCTTATAATTTGATGGGGTAGTCGACCTCGTTGGTCAAGCTAGCTTATAAGGCCACAAATCTTGAAGACTTGAGGTGAAAGTCGAGTCAGGCCAATAGAACGTTTTGTCGGGATATCTTTGAATATTTTTACAGAATTCCAGAAGTTGTCCGTATTGATAATTACGTGCCTCAGTAAGTGCGTTAATCCTTTGGCCCTACGCCGGAACACTATTAGATTGAGTGTTTATATGGGGCACTTGTATTTGCGCACTGGTGTGACATGACATGAAGTACATGTCATAGTGCACACCAGAGCGCAAATACAAGATAATAGAAGGCTAGTTACCTTTGAGATTGACCATCGTAGCCATAATCAGTCAGAAGGGATTACCCATGAGGGTATTAATATTATCAGTTGGATAAGATCCAACAATATCGGAGGAATATCAACGCCGTTAGGCACTTTCTAAGGAAATAGATTTTAAAGGGTTTTTAACACTGCTAAAATCTCATCTCTTGGCTGCTACTGAAAATACCTCAAGGAAAACAATTTTTTTTTGGCCGAATTCGACTTTCATTCTTATGATCACAATGTAATATATAATTTAATTATTTTATTTTTAATTTGTTTACTTTACTTTTACAGGTAAAATTAGTTTGATTGTATTCAGGGGGTCATCTCCGGAAATAATGAGCCAATTATAACTTTTTTCACTGGTACGAAGCTACATTATTCTTGAGTACTGGTTAGGTTATAAAATATTTATATTCACAATATTTTCTTTATAATAAAATGCATCTGTGCTAAACCGGAGCGAGTTTCCTAACGTATAGTACACATTAAAAACATTGTAAATTAGGTATTTTGTTTCGCGCTCACAGAGGCAGATTTAAAATTGTTGTCGTTCTTTTATCGCTTTGGCTCGCCGCCGCCGGCAAGATAAACTAATTACCTTACTACTGAAGACGACGTTTTTAAAAAGTTATACCACGTCTAAAAATTTAAAAGGCAACCCTTGATGAGATTTAATTTTTCGTTTAAACTCAGAAAAATTTAAATTTCATTTTTAAAGTAAATGCAATAATGGTATACATTAAAAAGGTGTTCGTCTTAAATAACTTTTATTAACTTAACGTATTTTTTAACATTATTTAATATAGAAGTAAAAAAATATACCGTAAATATAAATAATTGCGGTTCAAAATTTGAAATTGCTGTAAAAATCTTAACCATACGAAATCGGGCCAAGATGCCAGCAGTATTTTCCCGTTGCAATTACGATTTTCAGAGCTTACACAGAAATATCTCGTTTTATATAAAATTGTCATATTTACAATTTAAATTTTTAAGCAAAAATATTATTATGTTTAAATATGTTTCGGATAATTGTAAATGTTATAAAGAACGTAATTATCTATGTAACATGAGCACATCTGCTTAGTATTTGTTTTTAAAATGTATTATATAACGGCCATAATATTATATAAATCTGCAAAAGTTCTGTCTCATACAAATTACCTGTCTCAATGACATCTCCTTTACGAAATTTTTATTAACTTTGTTGTTGAACAGAGTTGATAATAGATCTTTAACAATAAATGAGACGTTTTTTAAATACGGTAAATCCTTTACCAGAAGATACGCGTATATATATATCTAATAGGTATACAAACTGGAAAATGGGCCATCTGATCGAAGGTGGTCACCAATGCCTACTTAGTGCTAAGTAAGAAACATTAATCATTCCTTACATCGTCAAAGCGCCACCAACCTTGGGAAATAAGATTTTATGTCCCTTGTACCTGAGGTTACAATCCGCGTTCAACCCAAAACATTAAGGATCCAAATTATTACTATTTGGCGGTATAATATCAGAAGAGTGTGTGGTACAAACCCAGACGGACTTGTATGAAGCCCTAGCACCAAGTATTATAGTCTTTAAAACTATGAAAACTGATTCAACCTTATTATTATATTCATAATATTGTAATGAATAATATCACTGAAAATTATTTGATAATAATATGTTAAAATTGTAATATCAAACGAATTGAATATGAGCAAACAAATACTATAAACGGTTAGTTCTATTTGCTTTGACATTACGTTATAAATAGCCAAAAATGTATAATAACAATAAAAATACAGGCTTTTCATATTCAATACAAGCAAGTAGGCCATGCAGTAAAACCTCAGTTTTATATTATTTCACTATCACTGAAGTTACATAAATATATTCTAATTTTCCGCTCATTTATTTGGTAGGAACAGATATAGAATTTAGTTGTAGAATATATATAATACTAAAGTACTAATTAGTGAAATTGTTTACACTAAAATATTAAAAGTGAAATTAACAATGTATCTCTGTTTGTTACGCTTTAACAGCCAAACATCACAATCGAATTTGATGTGATTTCGGATGAACCATTCTTGAATCCCAATAAGGACATATGATACTTTTCAACACGTAACACGTGACGACCGACCCCTAAAACGCGAACATAATCGATTGCGATAATTATTATCAATATATAAACACTGAATTTTCATGTGCTTAAATTGTGTTTATAATTCATCTCGTGCCCGGCGGTGAAGGAAAACATCGTGAGGAAACCTGCATGTGTCTAATTTCAACTTTATTCATCTTATTCATGCGCAATGTTAAAGAAACATCGTGAGAAAACACAAGTACTAGATGAAAATCTGTCAAAAGTATTTCCACTAATCCGCTTTGAAGGAGCGTGATTTAATAGGCTACTCAAAACCTTTTTATTGACGTTAAATGCCCGCTATCTTACTACTAACTCATACGATATAAAAACGATTTTTGGATCAATCAATGAAATATTTATTATTATAAATAGCTCCAATTAACTTTCAAATATATTATAAATAATAAAATACATGACTCTTACAGATGAGATCAACGTTTTAAAAGAATTATACCGAATACAAAAAATATAAAAATCTTTAGAAATTGTTTGTACAAAAATATTCCTACCTAAATAAGTGACCTAATTTTAAAAGAACTTCCGTTCGCCTTTTGGTCTTCCAGAAAACTCATAACATTATAGCATTGCATTGCCAGCTAAAGAGCTAATTATGAACGGATGAGATACAAAGAACCAAGTACAACCTACATGTGGTAAATTAATAGAGAACTTTAGGCAATCAATCTCATTTCGTCGAGTAGTACAACGTTTTAAGGCAAAACATTTAAGATCTCTAAATATATTCTAAAACCAAGTGGAACTCGTCCTTGTAATTTTGTAATCCGAATAAATTCGAGTATAGAGCATTTGTTGATGAATTAACGATATATATATAAAGATATAAATATCGTATTAAATATGTCTAGACGAGAAGTATTTCATAATATAATTATTATTATGAATCTCTCGTATTATTATATATATTTATATTAGTAGCCTTACAACATCCCTAATTGGCATGTTATAGATACATTAATTATAATTATAAGTTATTTGATTGTTTACTATCTGTGTATTTATAACAGTTGCCAACGATATCGTCAAAATCGAAATATACATTATTCAGGGAGGCTCTTAGAGTCGTCATTAGCCGTAGATAATATTTAAAGCTACTATCCGTTTGGAATGTACAATGTACATTTTATAACCGACTTGAATGTAAATAGTTTCTCTTTTAATGAATATATTATGTTTTATAATACTTATTTATCTAATTTTATAAAAAATTATCCAGACAAAACGATGACTCTTCAAATTATACAAATCGACCCATGTAATGTGTTGAAGTAGACACGTTATGACGAAAAGCCTATCCATTATACCTAATTCAGCAAAAAGGGTCGCGCTAAAAATTGCGCACATATATTTTTTTTAACTTTCTTCCGGCGGTTGCCATACTAATTGCTTAATAATAATATTCAATACCGGATTTTTCAAATGCCATATCCTGTTAATGTATGAAATAAATTTGAAATTTTGTTTAAAAGATAAAGTTAGAAGCTCATACCACAGCTGTAATGTGCATAAGTGAATACCTAAGTATTCTAATACATGACGACTTCTTCATGAGGTTTTCCTTTAAACCGAGCGCGAGTTGAATGTTAAAATATTATTTTAACTCATAAATAACTCAGTTGTGCTTTGCCCGATTTTGAACCTGCAGTTTCCGGTTAAGGGTCAGGTGTTTAATCCAAAAAAAGTAGTAAAGTAAGTTAAATATATATATGTATATATTATAATACACATAGTGAATCGTTATATATTTTTAAAATACATAAGCGCTGCATATTTTGATCATATAATATGTATATGTCCATAGTCATAATTTTTTTATTTTGTATTTTTCTTTTATTCTTTGTTTTTTCTTTCGACAACGGACTAAATTTTATTCATATAAAATAATTATGTAAAATTATTTATCCGTGTTGAAGAGATCAACACAAAATCGCTTTAAAGACTTGCCGCTATTCCTACTCTTAGTTTTCAACTAAATATACAAACGATAACGTTATAATGGAATTTGATTTTTGAATGCAGGACTTAGTTAATAATCTCTATCGCTATATACAACGAAAGCTTATTTTATCCTTGATGCCAAGTAATTTTCCATTTTTAATTTATTCAATCCGAATACATAAACGCCAAAGAGACTAGATATCAGAATATCTAGATCAAAATCCGCAGCTATTCAAAAGGAAAATTGACGGAAAATGAACAGAATTTATCATATCTGTATATTAATTAGTAAAAGAAGTAGACGGATATATTAAATTATAATATAAACATTACTCTATAGATAGATTTATTTTTAATCTATATCGTAATTATTAACCAAAGAGTTTTTATGTAAGCCGCAAAGAGAAATGCAACCTCGATGCATTTTGCTACTTGACAATTACAACGTTTGAAAAAGTTTTGAGATATATTATATTAAACTTAACTATTAGAATAATATAGTAATGAAGCAGTGACTAAAAGAGACTTAGCGAAAACAAACTGAAACTTATATGATGAAATTCAACGATGAAGTGAAGCGCGACGAAAGAGAAAAGGCGGACGAGCAAATAGGCCACCTGATGTTAAGTGTCACCACCGCCCATAGACAAAAGCGCTACAAGAAATATGAACCATTCCTTACATTGCCAATGCCCTACCAACCTTGGGAAGTCTAATGTTATGTCCCTTGTGCCTGTAGTTACACTGGCTCACTCACCCTTCAAACCGGAGCAACAATACTGGGTACTGCTGTTTAGCGATAGAATATCTGATGAGTGGGAGGTACAAGGCCCTACCAAGTAACATTTTTAAAGTTTTAAATGCACCAATGCGTGTTAACCTACAACTGTGATATTGATTCAAAAGTGAAAATAACTAAAATACCTCGCAAATAATAAATATATGCCAAGCATTCTTTCATTGCCTATTAATAAATAAAAGTGAAATCGCTGAAAAATCTAACGCAATTTCCAATTAAATTATATGGAAATCCTGAATTTGACATATAGTGAAAGGCTTGATTTTGATGAAGAGTCGCTAAATTAGCCACGTGTGCAAATTTTATAATGATATTTGAATAATTGTACCATCAGTGAGGTATGTTTGACAAAAATAGATAAGATGGTTTTTAAAATTTTTTACAGACAAACCAGCCGGTTTTACGTTCTTAATTTAATCGTAAAGGTAATCTTAGATGAAGTTATTTGAATAGTTTTTCATATCCGTCGCCTGTTTCATCTGTATAAACGCTTTGTAAAATTCATAGTTTCCGATATACATTAAATTAAAATGTATTTGTTGACACGTCAAATTAGGTTATCATGATTACATAAATTTTAAGATGTTTATCATAATTTTTGCATCAATAGTATGTGTTTTTTAATAAATAAATTTCTATAGTTATGATATAAGTACGTTCAAACTGAATAATCTTTTCTCAATATTATAAAATGAACTGAAAATTCTTTTTAAATAATATTATAATATTATAAATACCGATAATATAGTTGAGACTGAATCGTACTACAATTGATGTATTTTATAATCGACGATCTAATGAAAAACTTGTTTTTTGTTGAAAATTGTTGAAATTGGTAAATTAAATGAAAATAGTATATTTTTTCTAGTAACAATAAACCGCTATTACTAACTTTATTAGTTATAATCTGATTCAAAAACAAATCATACACGTAATACATATTATTATCGAAAATTAATCAAAACTCAATATTCACAAAAGTAACTTTCTGAGAAAACTTTAATTGGGTTTTCTTTTCGTGTATCACGATATATAAAAAAAAGATTAGAAAAAAAATAACATATACGATAACTATTTCTGTTGATTAATTTGTATTAAGTAATTTAAAATAGTACGAATTATATATTTCAATAACTACAATTTACTAACGGAAAAATTCGAAACAAAATTTGATATGACATTAAAAATATATAGAAATAAAAAATAGAACTTAGACTAAGTCTTACCTCAGTAGAAAGGGACGAGCGAACTCGCGAGTATTAACTTTGGAAGCGCGGCAAGATACGTCTATACGAAACGACGTCCGGCGCGCGATTCGCAGATAAAAACAATGGCGTCAGGCAAAGACGGGAGAGGCGTCCCCGCCAATCTGTTGATTCGCGCATGAGCCGTATAGCTACCTGCTATGGGGTGCGAAGTACATTGGAGCCACCTCCAATATTTTGACAACAGACATTTCAAGTACATTATCTATTTTAAAATTAAATATTTCTTAAGAATTTGCAACTGTACGTAAATTGATAGCGGACAGAAAAGAGAATATAAAATTTGATAAACTTGTACGTTATTTTCTAATCCATTATTTTAATTTGACGTTATTTATAAAAAAAATAAACAATTTAACAGAAATCAGTTAGAACTGATGTCATTAATATTTATTAAAAGTAGACGGTGTAAAAACGTGCAGCACTGAATTTTTATCAACTAACTCTTAAGTTTTATGTTATAATGTTTGCTTTCCTACAATAAAAACTCGATCATATATCATAATACGTCTCGACAAAAATATATTCAAAAATCGAACATATATTTTTGTATCTATCTATATTCAGATCGATTCCAACCTCACGTTTGTAATGTAATTACAGCCGTAATTCCGACATTGTCATTAAATTAACTGTAACTTAAATTAACAGTTGTATGTATTGTGGTTTGTGTGTATGCAGTACATTATCTCCACCCTTGAAGATCGCCTACGCTCAACACGCTGCTATCAAATGGTGTCTAACATTACTTGTCACTTGCTAGATTAAGTATCAAGTAAAACAACAGCCATTGTTTCATGACGTGTATTGCAATACAAAGAGGTTTATATCAATGCAGTGGGTATACAACTAGAGTTAACAATATATGGTTCAAATTTTCATTGTCATTCAAAATGGAATCTTGCTGTCGCTTGAGATTTTGTATGCCTGTGTGGTTCAACAAAACCGCTCCATCTCAAACCACGGATTAGTTATGAATAATAGTGAGATGTTCCATGAAATTTAGTATTTGATTTTGTTTGACATGATTATTAGGATAATTTAAATTTTCACGGCGTACATTAATAGTATATGTGATGTTACCATAAGAATATTTAGGACACTTTTTTATAAGCGAAGACGCAGTGCGTTTCGATAAGATTTTAGGATATGATATCGTAATATCGGTAAAAGCGTATCGCAGTTTCACCCGTTTTCAAATTTAGACTTTCGGTATGGTAAATGGTGCGGCTTAGAGATAGTTATACTCTAATCAATATGGGTTAATTCATATATATTTTGGGAGCGAAGATTTTTTGCGCAGCTTAGAATAAAGTGAATTCGCAGAAATCGTCACGAAGAAAAAAGAATTATACTCTCTCCAGGCGACCCTTCCTCCTCTCCTTTCCTATCTTTCTTTATATATGTCCCTATTACATAAAATTATTTAAACTTTTTAATGTAACAATTTTATTACTTGTTATTTAATATTGTGTCTCTTATTTAATACTTTTTTTATGATATAGGTTGGCGGACGAGGAGATGGGCCACCTGATGATGTGAATGGTCACCATCGCCCATGCACAACGGCGCTATAAGAAATATTAACCATTCCTTTTATCGCCAATGCCAAATGCCAATGTGTCTGTAGTTACACTGACTCACTCATCCTTCTAAATATATAAATCTAAAAATATCTTAACAATGCATTTTATAGAGAAATTATTATAAAAAAATACATGAAGCTAATACGCGTAGGTTTACTAGTAGGTGTAGGAAATAAGGAGGAATTTATCAGGAATAAACATTTTAAAAATAACTGCTTACAGAACACGAATTTAAATAACAATAAAAATGAACCATTTATAGTATACCCTGTGCCTCGGAATTGATAATATGCAAAATATCAACCTATGAATTGAACTGACAATTGAATTGTTTACAAAGCTAAGATGTTCGGTTTTAAATTAATTCAATCATTAGTTCATCTGTATACAAACGAACCACAAAGTATTACGTTTTTTTATTTTAATCAGAATATAAATTAGGTAACATCATTCGAAGGGGAAACGATTTCGTTCAAAAATCATAACCAAATTTCGATTACAGTTTATATTTTATCACACAGACGTAAAAAAATATAAACTTCTTTGACGTATATATTAATTATGAAAGGACTTATACGCTCCGAAGTAAATATTAATTTTTAAGGTCTGGTAAATATCACGCGAGGTTTTTTCCTGTAAGAAGGGATTCGAAAGTAATCCGTGTACTCTGAGTGATTTTCAACTAGCTGTATTTCATTGAAAAATGGTCTTCAATCGTTGATGATAGCAACCAGTTATTGGAAAGTTAAAAACTGAAGTTTTCATATGAGATGCCATTACCGTTAAAATATTCTGTTTACGATTCATGCAAAAAACCGTCTTTAAAATTAATTTGAAAAACAGGAAAATACAGGCAGTTTATGATTTTTGACAAAATTAACGGCTAAAGTACGAATACTCTACTGGAGTTCAATTCTGTAATAATTCATTTCGTATCTCACTCGTGAAATGTTGATTATCACATTCTGACATTTTACGCTCGTATTCTGCGGTGAGTTTCGAGTTTCTTTTTACAAAATAGATTTACAAAAGTGCATAAAGACTAATTTTCTTATATTTTATTCGAATAATAATATATTTGTTTTTTGGCTGTTATAACTATTAATTCACAATAGTTGAAGCATTAATACGTATTCGAATCATACATTTGGGTATGTAAATTATGTAACGTAAGTACTAATAATCATTCGACAACAATATTATTTCATGAATAAATTTACATAGCGTAAATTATTTGTATTACATAGTTCGTCTGTATTATATATACTTTGTATGTTTCAATGAACATCACTATCTATCCATTTTGAATTATATTAAAATAACATAACAGTCTACATGTTTAAAGATAAACTGTTACTATATGAAAACATATATTATTACAGAGGAGAGGTAAGTGAGTTCATGGAAGTCGACACGAAAGGGAAAAGTATTGTGCCCCCTCCAGATCTTTCCCTCCATTTCCCTTTATCTCTATCTATTATATACGGTTTTATATAACAATATTTTGTAATTGTTTTATTTCACGGGTTTTTTCAAAACAATTAATTTCTGGCCATTTAATATTTGTCTCCGAAAGTTGTTAATTTATTTCGTTGTGTTTGTTATTTCATGTATAAAATATAGAGAGAGCAACTACGTTCTAACTGGGTGATCCATCCACATATATATTTTTTTATTGTTTCTTAATATTTACCGTCTTAACAAACGTAACGTAACCGATCTTCATGAAATTTTGCATAGACGTTATGTGTGGCACAGAAAATGATATAGGGTAATTTAACGCCTGACCCGCCATCGCGCAGGCGAAGCCGCGATCGAAAACCATTATAAATGCTATTAATATAGTCATCAAAATAAATGCAAGAGCTATCGCAATTTAATTCAAGTATTTTAGTTACGATAGATTACTATATAATATTAAAACAAATTTTGAAATTAATCAATATCGTCGATATTTATGTAAATGACCATAAAAAATAATTAAATGATTTTATTTAATAAATAATGAGTCGACTTTGAACTGGAATTTATCGTAAAATTGATCCCAGGCGAGTTTTTTTTTTTCTTTCAAATACGGAAACTCCTTGTTATTTTTTAAGGATTTTAAGAGTTAATGGTCACAAGGCACATTATCATGGGCGATCGTAGTGTGCTGTGCTTAAAGAAATATAAATCGCTTATTAAATCATCAATACGCCGATGGCGTCTTACTACGGGATTTAAGACGTTATTTTCCGTGCGTAATTAAACTAGCTCACTTGCCAATCGAGCCGAAACAGCGATATACAATACTAGCGACCCGACTAAATATACATACTACAGAATGTCTTACAACGTTCACACTTTTTCAGTCACTAGACAATACAAACCGCTATGTCCCTACGTTTAAAATCTGAATATCTTCGAAAATATTTATTTAAATTACATTCTGTACGGGCCATATTAGTCTATATTAAATGTACAGTGTATTTAAGGTACTTAATTGGATAAGGATTAATGCTGTATTGCTTAAAATCACTTCGAAAATAAGCCATTATTTCTCGTTAAAAGTAAACGATATTTTTTTTTTATTGTGGGTTATCCCTAAGAGATAGACATATATCATTGCGGTCTATTTTAAAGACTTTTTTAAGGTGTACAATACTGTAGTACATTATTTTGATCTATCTCGTAGGGTTCAGCCAGCGTTTGCAATGTAAGCGCAAAAAAAAATGTTTATATACGACATCACTTTAGAAACCTCTAAACTTATCAGTGTTTCTCTGTATTGTGCATGTATTATACATATAAACCTTCCTTTTAAATCAATCTATCTATTAAAAAACAATGCATCAAAATCACTTGTGTAATTTTAAATATCTAAACAAATATAGCGACAGACAGCGGTAAGCGACTTTATTTTAATACTGCGTGTAATAGTGATGATAACGCTGTTGTGTATGTATGTTTGGTAAAACTACCTCACCTATCTCCTATAACAAATTAATTTTACCATTTCGGTGACAGTTTTTTGTAATTAATTTTTCAGTGTGAAATAAAAAGAGGTAGCCGTCTGACTGTATTAAAGAGTATCTGAATTAAAGTAGCACACGAATCCGAGATGTCAGATACAAAAATCCTATCTTTAGTCAAAATATTATTACTTTTATACCGGGCTACCGATATGATGACCGGTTCTACCGGCACCGAGAATGCAAATAGTTCGTATCATAAATATGAACATATAACTATGAGTTTTATCGATAATAATAAAAATAACTTGTTCTAATAATAAAATGCAGAAAATAAATGAGGATTAAAATTAAAAAGAAAGACATAGTTAAAAATAAAAAGCTACCCACGCCCAGCACGGGTGCAGTTTATCAGTAAACAATATACTAATAATACCTATTTTTAAATTTCTAGCAAGAAAATGTTATGAAGGTCTATTTATTTAATGACGTTAATTGACTTATTAATAATATATGAATGACGTAGATCAAAATGTGTCCGCGCCTGAGAGATCCACATTTGGGAGATTTAAACTGTCGACGTCAAAACTTTACTTAATGATAATTAACTGCTGGTTTTGTGAAATTCGTAGCGAATTATTTATAGTTTTAATTGCACGTAATTTGGAATCGGTGATTTATGGTAAAGACTTCATTCCAATGATACATTATAAAATACATTAATGAATAAAGATTAATAATGAATTGATTAAAATGACTTCGCTAATAATCTATATCTTTTTTCAAAGCCTTTATATAAAAATAATAGTTACTATGAGGGTACTTAAGATAGGCGCATGTCATTAAAGACGCCGAATTTTTTAATCAATCAATTTTTAAGTATACGTAAGTTTTTTTTTTGAATAAAATGATTATAGTTTAGCTATTTTGTACAAAATATTTACAAGTAATATATACAACACATTTCTCGTTTATTTCACTTATACACTTTCTATCAGTGAAAACCGTATCAAAATCCGTTGCGTGGTTTTGACGAAACGGAAATAAGACGAAACTTAAAGCGATATATTTTTATGCTATCTATATTTTATATATTATAGATATACAAACAAACTTTTACAAGATTAATGTTATAAATTTTTATAGAAAGCATATTTTTAAAATAAAGTTCAATCTGTTTCAGCCAAAATGTCATCCATTAAAAAATTGCCAATCAAACCCTTTCCATGTTCATTCTTTATAGAAATGGTTCCCGGAAAACTAAATCGCAGTGAAGGCTTACGTAACATAGCAGTCAAAACTGGTGAAATTAATATTGTTTTCTGTTTTATACACATAAAAATAAATTATATTGTCATTTAAATGACTCGTAGATGTTTTAGATACATACACTAATGTTAACATATTTAAATCTTGAGTTTATGTTTTTTTAAATAAAAGGCTATAAACAGATATAATTATGCCCACACATTATTTTCTCATAGTCAGCGTGCTATAGGTCCAATATGACATAAAATAATATCTGGGAATATAGACTGCTCCGATCTTCTGACTCAAATTAAGTTAGTTATTCCGAGACAAAATGCAAGGCTTATCAATATACCGATTTTCAAATGTCGGTTTTCAAAAACAAATTTAGGCATAGCAGCCCCTTTAAATAGGGCTGTGAAAACTTATAACAATATTTACAAAGATGCGGATTTTGATCCTTTTAGTGACAACATTAAAAACTACAAAATTAAATTTATAAGATAGTTATATATGATTACTTTACATTGTGTTGGCTTCCTATTTAATAAATAAATAAATAAAATATATATTTAATTACATCTTACCGCCAACTGACGCCTTATTATGAAGATATTCCGTTAAAACAACTATGAGGAAAATCCAATAGTAGCGTACACATATACATAATATGTTTGCGAGTCCGAACAATGACAAAAATAAAATGTTCCTCTTTTTATTATGACGTTATATTTTTTTTTTCATCTATTTTAGCTGGCGGGCAAATAGGCTACGTGATGGTTTGATGTCGCCACCGCACATATACATACACCAACAGAGCCTGCGGCTTCATTAGCCCGAAATTTATAAAACTTTACCTATAGTACGCAATCCCTCACCCCAAACTAACCCTCACGACTCGTACATTAAAAAAAAGTAGAATATGTCATTTCCCGGAATCAAATGATCTCTACCTATATTATCTACACCTAATTTCAAATCGGTCTAGCGGTTGAAACGTGAAGAGTTAACTGACAGAGTTACTTTCGTATTTAAAATATTGATATAGATAGTAATTACATACGTATAGTTTGACATTTAGAAACATTGATCATTCCATCTCGTGACATTCCAATGCGCCACCAACCTAAAATTTATTCCCTTGTACGTGCAATGACTCACTCACCCTTCAATCCGACACACAACAACACAAAGTATTGCTGGTTGGCGGTAACTACCTACCCACACGGGCTTGCACAAAGCGTTACCGCCAAGTAAAAGTATGACTTCAATCGATAATCAAATTAGTTAGCTACCTGCAAAATAAAATATTCTTGAACAGGAATTTAAGGTTTAATTTGTAAATGTTCATTTTAAACAATGGTAAATTATAAAATGGTATTCTTCCCCTCTCAGTGTACTGAACTGTATGGACCGTAGGATCGTTTTGATCTAACTTTACCGTTCCTATCATTGTAATATACATCATTAAGCATTTTGTGCGTTAATAAATATTCGAATGGTCGAGAAATATATATATATAAATATAATTAAATATGTATATAAATATTATAAAATAAGGATCCACTTTTGTTCAGTTAAACAGCGAGTTCGCTCTATCCAATGAGGAGTCAAATTATTATTGAAAGAAACAGTTTTTTCTAAATAAAAGGACACAGCAATGACTTACTACATATATATTTATATATATATATATATATATATTGATTTGATATATACATTATAAAATATAATCTCTAGGTAACGCTAACTTAATTTGGATTATCAAGCTAACATCGGTATCTCTGATTGTTATCGATAACCAATATCAGTCAAATTATTATTAAAAATGTGCTATTAACAAGCCATTTTATGTACGAGCAAGACAAAAATAAAATATAAACAAAAAATATGTAAATTATATATAACACGAAACGTAATATTCAGGTCATTTTATTTGATTATTCAGTCAAACATCAAAGGACACAAACTTTTATATTTATGTTGATTTTAATTACATTTCAATTTAATTATAATTAAAAAAATAAACACTACTTACTAAGTTAATGTCGAATATCCGATAAATTTCACAAACCGAATTTATAAGCTCTATGGAACGCAGGTCATGCTATTTACGTTCATCGAATTTGACTAACTGGTAATCCGAGACAGAATTGAATTTAAGCCGGCTTTGAGCTTTACTCCATTAAATTGTCTGTCTATCTGTCAGCGATTGGATAACTTCGGAAACCAAATTTTTCAATACTTGGTGTTTTAGTAATTACTTGAATCCACGCCTCGCGGTCCAGAATTGTACTGATTTCATTTTTGTTTATTAAAATTATTGAATTTGTGATTATTTACTTGTTCATTTGTTTTTGTTATAAACAAATTTAAATACAGACTCTTTCAGCTCAATAGACAAAAATAAAGTCTAGTTTTTCTCAAACATTTTACTTAAAAAAGTAAAAGTAAAAATCGGATTCAACACTTGCGCTACACTTTTATGTACTGTGATTAAAAAATAGCGAATTTTATTGTTCTATTTTTAGTAACGATACCCTCAGTAATTTGCTTGCAACTAACCACCAACTTTTAAAATAACTTGCCATGGTCGAGTAGGTACTAATTTACAGAGTTCAGTGACAAAGTTTGTTTAAAATAAAACTATCTAATAATTTTAAATTAATATTAAAGCTAAACAATTTCTAGTGCTTAAAATATAGTTACGCTGGCTTTATTGAGATTTTAGTGAGGAGAATTGCACTCAGAATGAATTTGCGATAGTTTGGTATGAAAAGATATTCATATTTATATCGGTGCAGGCAAGTGGGCCACCTGATGGTAAGTGGTTACCACTACCCAAACATCGGCGTCAAACATTCCTCACATCGCCCTCACAATGCCCCACCGACCAAGGGATTTAAGATATTAAGTCCCTTGTGCTTGCAGTTTCACTGGTTCAATCACCCTTAAAACCGGAGCATATCAGTACTAAATATTGGTGTTTGGGAGTATAATATACGCATAAAGCCCTACCACTAAGTTTAACCTCATCCTGTAAACGAATGCAAAATATTTTATCATACTGAGACGAATCGCAATCGAAAAACAAACTATACGATTTAGGACTAGATCACGTGTCGAACTGAAAACGCATCCATACATTTGACTAATGTTCCGCGGGTGAAATATCCACGGGTCGTGTTATTATTGCATACTTTATTACTTTTAAATCTTATAATAAAACAGGATATCCGTTAAAATACTGCCAATTTTGTGAAAATAAAGAGTAAAATTTTATTAAACCGGATAAAGTTTAGGGGCTATGCGGGCCGCGTCTAATGGCGCTGCTAACTCAACATTATGTGAAACTTTTTATGTTCACATTCAATATTTGGCCACTTTGCAAATTTTTAGAACGAAAGTAAATATGATGTGCTTGATTATTCAAATTGTTTGTCTTGAAATATCTTTAAAATAAACTCTTACGGACCAATGTAGAAATTTAATGATGATTATTGTTTCGTTAATACTAACAAAATATCTTGGATTTGATAATCGATTCTATCTCCAAAAATGGAGATGGGCTGGACACATGCTACGCCATCCCCTTAACAAATGGAGTAAGCAAGTCACCCTCTGGCAACCAAGAGACGGCAAAAGAAGTAGGGGTCGTCAAGTCAGGAGATGGGAAGATGATTTAAAACAGACAGCGTGATCATTCTGGATGAGAGTAGCAAGGGACAGGACCCATTGGAAGGAATTGGAGGAGACCTATGCCAAAAAGCACACCGAACGTAGGGACTCTTGTAACCCCATGTTTAGGAATAAAAGGTTGTTATTATTATATCGGTTCTATTACTTTTAAATAGAAAAATTAACAAGCATTTTTAAAAATAATATAAACTAGATGTACCTATGTTACAAATGATCGACAAGATATGATACTTTTATATTACGATATTTAAACAACATGTTAATTGACAATAATAGAGATACATAGAAACAAGTCTACTCGGTGTGGGAATTACATCAATCAAATAACGATAGAAGTCAATCTATAACATACAATATGACATTATTATGATAACAATTTCAGATAAGACAAGAAATTCGTTTTAGACATTAGGCATTTCAAATTATAAATTGCATATTTAAAATAATTGATGTTAATAAGTTATTATAAAAACAATGTTATTTTTAATAATTCTATTATAAAAATTAGAAAGCAAATGAGCTGAGTTTATTGTTGTTTTATGAGAAATGGTAATGTTGATGGAATAAAGTAAAGCCCATAAATGCTCCATTGGTGGGCAAAGGCATCCTGTCTTTTGAAGGAGACGGTATTACGTAACTTATTAAACATCTCAGTTCTACGGTTAAATAAATGTACGGGACAGAATTACTAAAACATTAGCGGAACTCTTTCATATTTTTGCCAAAAAAACAACTTTACGAATTCTTAGATCAAAGTGATGTAACTATTAGAAATGAATTAAATTCTTCTTGTGTTATTGTAAAAAGTTATAAAGCTTACGAAGAAGTGCACATAAATTAAGATAAGCAATGCATTGTATTGTGCGACTTTTAATTATTCCCTTTTATCGATAAAAGATCATTACAACGATATACGGCTTATTATCATGTTGACGTAACGTATGACAATTGAAAATCACTTAAGACTCATATTCTATTCATTCGATATTTTAAACATATTTTAGAATATATTTTGTATTCGTTAGGTCCGCTAATACTATTGATATTGACATATATTCATGTCAGAACATTTGTATCCGTTTGAGAGAATTTTAATGCCACGCTGCTGTTTTAGATAACCTTATATTGGTCACTGAATAAAAGATAACGTCGGAAAACCTACGCGAGTCAGATAAAAGCCTTTTGGCGACATACGGTTTAAAATTAACATTTATTTTGATAACAGAGTCCGTCGTAACTTTCTCTTAAAATTAGGTTACGGTGCAAACTAATTAAATATTTGCCGACATTACGCTTCATATAAGAAACATGGGATACTCCTCACTTCGGCAAGGCCAGTTATTACTAACATCGATTCACGTTCTTCAGTCTTTTACTTTGTGGTACCAACCTGTGTAACACCAGGCACAGACATAATGATATCGTTTATATCTTAGTTCACAAGGTTGGTGGCGCGTTGGTTATATGAGAAATGATTAATATTTCTTAAAGTGCCACTGTCTACGAACATTGGTGAACACTTGCCTCAGTTGACCCATTTGCCAGTACGTCTAGATGATGTGGAAAAAATGTGTGACTTTGTTCATTTATCTATTATTCCATCGAAAAGGATATAAGTATTTAGCATTCGAAATAGATTTATATTTATTATTATGAATGATCAAAGAAATACATTCTATATTTGTCGGTTCAGTTAAAATAGATATGGTATTTTATATACATTGAATTGTCGCAATTAATCAGAAAAATAATTAATAAAAACGACCGCATTATATAATAACATTAAATATAACTCATAGGTACGTTTTGGTACGAAATGCAATATTTAAATTAAAGTGGATATACCCTTCGTTCAATGTATCCAACTATTATAACATTAACCTCCTTATAATTTCCCTCGAGATGTCTTCAATATGGACGAAGTCACGACAGTTTCTTATAAAGAAAGAAAATATCGTAGAATATGTTAACTAAACACACACATTTTAAAAGCAATGTTAGTAAGACTGCCTGTCCACTGCAATGATCATCCAACTCTACTGAGCTGAACAGTCGTAAACATTTTAATATATTGAATCCCGTTCCCACATGTTAACAAGTAACACTAAATCTACAACGAATTGAATGATCACATTTTAAAACAAAAACAGGTAACCAAAATCAATTCCGAAAAAAGGTTACCATGCATTTTTTTATTAAATTTAAAAAGCATTCCTTTTTAAATTTTCATACGTTTTAAATTCATTCAAAAATCGTAAAAAGTGACTATCATTACACACACGACACTAAAAGGCGACCGGAACAAACGATATTAACATTTGAGTGAACGAGATTCATTGAGAGCAAATTATCGCTGCGCAGCGTTCAGAGATATAAGTGTACTACACATCTTAATATCTTTCCATATAACGTTATAACCTCTTATTAAATTTACTCGTCTGTACTTGTATCCACGCTGCAAAGATTTTAATTATAATAACTTTCATAGTGCGCGTATGAAGTCCAATAGTTAATAAGTTCAGTAATAAGCTGAATGCAATAATATTCATATTATTGTTTATTTAACAATTTAATATGTTCATTATATCAACTTAGCTATATAAATAGTATTAGTAGTATATATTAGTTATATAAGTAGTAGTAGTATTATTTTAGAAGTAAATTATATAAATATAATATCCAATCAAAAAGGCTTTTTTGATACATAGTTATCAGGTTTTCTTTGCCGCGGAATATACATCAATAAATATTGTTTGGTAGCTATAACTCAGAATTTCTCAATATAGTTGTATATATATTATATTTGTAGGCAAAATTTTAATAAATATCGGTTAGTCTCTTGGAAAAACAACAATTAGGTGTCTAAACTAAGGTTTTTAGTCCTAATACACATTAAACCAGAAGCAACCGTAAATCTCAGCTAACGATAGACGAATAGGATAGAATTAGCGATATTTAGTACCGTTTCATCTTATAATTCAACCAATAGGCTATAATCACAATATGAAAATAAGAATGTTATAAGATAAAGTCGGTTCAAGACTGTATTATGTTATGTAACAGTAATAGCGTCGTTCCATTGGCGCGAGCCCGCGTTAGAGGTAGAGGCAGTGAAGCAAGAAATCTCTGCGTTCATGATTCGCAACCTTGTAGCGGAATCATCTGTTTCATGACATGCAAGCAAATTGAGGTCTTTAATTAAACAACAATTTTTTTTTAATAATATATTATTTTCTCTGGTTGACTCGTCTTGCATCGTTAGAATTATTCAGCATTTTCCTTTCTATATTTAAAAAAAAAAAACTCGGACATCGATGTTCAAATCGTAGCTACCTTTTTGAATAAAATCGGTTGGTGCTAATAAAAATTAAAGTAACAGCGACTCAATTAAAAAATTACAATAAAAAAACGAGCTTATATTAGTAAAATAATAAAAGTAACATAAACAAAGAAAATAACAATGACAAATGTATTCATCTCTCTACCATCTTCTTACTCAAGGAAAAACATCGTTATAATAAAATAATTAAACGATAAATACTCAATACATACCAACGAATCTAACAATTGAAGTGTATTTGGCTCAAAGATTATAAAACAAAAGACGTAACAATGAAGAAATAAAAGCGAATACAAATGAACAGTAGTACGAGACGAAAAGTCGTTATTGTTATTACTTCTTAAGTGCTGACACTTTAATTATTAATTATTCACTATTTAGTTATTTGCTTTTGATTTATTTTAATGTTCGGTGCGCTCCATCTGCCTTTTGATTTATAATCTGATATAAGGTTTATCTAAAAAGTACATTTTATATCACGCATTGCTATTGTTTAACATTAATTCATAAAGGAAATTATAAAATGTGAGAACTTCATGAAATGCGTTTCAACTTAGTCACCCGTGATCAAGATCAAGATCGAGATAAATACAACCGTGACATTAAGCTGTAGTAGTAGAATAAAACTTTTTTTTTCAGGACAGTGTGGCAGATTTGCAAAAGGACCATATAAAGGTAAGTCACCACTGCCTATAGACATTGTCCCTTATGCCTGTTGTTACACTGGCTCATTTCATAATATGCAATAAATTAAAACATCTTAAGTATTTACAAAGTTTTGACTACAAAAAATTGGTTCGATCCGACCGCTATTATTCTCACTAGATCGAATTAACCTTATCAACTTATTGAATAACTAGACATTTATCCATATACCGTCGGAACTCATATCCCATATAAATGTTTATTTTCTTTAGTATTACAGTTTTTGGAAGGCTCATAAGGTATGGGCGTTACATTTTTTTCATTTACATTTCAATTTGAAATATATTTTAGTATAATATATATAGTAGTATATCAGTCAGTCATATTTTTTTTAATGTAGATCATTTGTTTAATGAAATAAAGCGAAAAGATGTCTTTAAAATTAATTTTTAATTATATTGTGGTTCCTTAAATGATTTTGAAGAATTAAATTTAAAATTTAATTAAATAGCAACATAATCTATATTAATATTGAAATATTAATGATTATTATTAATAATTTAAATACTCAAAAGTTCCGAAGCCAGTTTCTCCTACATTTTATGGCACAAAAAATATCTAAAAAAAGCCCTGTATATTTTGATCTAAGCAAGTCGTAAAGTAAGATAATTTTTTGCAAGCAGATTCACTATAAAATAAAAAAAAAAATCTTTTACGTATATATAAATACGTTTCAAAGAACCGTGTGATTTTTTTGCAATAAATATTAATTTAAATTCATAGTTTCGTTAATCCCGAAAACCCAGAGAAACTTCATGAAAACAAGGTGAAGGCAATTTTTTGGTCGTATTATATATTTGGTGATATAATACTATATATTCATATAGTATTTACATTAAATAAAATAAACTATATTATTTAATTAATTAGAATTATTGATCGAGGTATCGAGTGTATGTCAGCAGTATTTTTAATTCAGTAGAGAATTAAATACATATTTTGATATTTACGAATTCGAACGGAGCTGTGTTACTTTATATCTTACTTTTAAACGCCAGGCAAGTGTGACTCGGTCTTGCGCACTGAGAATTCCATACCACCAGTGATATAGATAAACAGACACTGATGTAACAACAAAGTAACGGTTTTCGATTTTTTTATATTATATTATTAATTTCAATTTCATACCGTGACGCGTTCTTGAAAATAGGGGGCTTGACTTGAGCTGTATCACAGACGGACAGGCGAATAACGAAGTCATGTTAAAGGGTTCCTTTTTTCCTTTATAAATCGCTGTCGCAGAACATATTTCAATGCACATGTCAGTGTAACGATATCGGTTTTATACGCACCTAAACAACTCCAAGAGACAGATAAACTCCTGCACCCTATCATCTGATTTCTATCAACGAATGTACAATATTATTAGTAAAATAAAGTATTTTATAATTTTCAATTTTTACTTGTTCGTTACACATATATACAGTAGCAATTAATTAAGGGATTATAATGCGGTATCTTATTAAATCATTGCTGATAAAAGTTGTAATGTAATAGTACGTGATAATATAAAATAATAATAAATGAGTGAGCCGGTGTAATAACAGGCGCATGGGAGATAACTTCACAGTTCACAAGGTCGGTGGTGCATTGGCGATGTAAGAAATGCCTACAATGCATAAAATCTTCAAGGACGCTAGTGACAACATACTGTCAATTGTCCCAATTAACAGCACGTCTGATTATTATAACTGAAAATAATCGAAAGTCTTATACAGTTTAATTAATTTTTGTGAAGAGTAGTACATTACTCTTAACAGTTTGATAACTTATAATTTGTACACAAATGAATAACTTAGAAAACATTAATGTTGCACAAATAAAATTAATTTGTATTAATAAAAATACCTATATATATAACAATATACGTATCAATGTGATTAGTAAATTGTAAAACAATCAGCGGCCCCCAAAAAAGCGACGATAACTACATATTTCTTAAGTATTTTGTTATTACATCTTAAATTTTAAACACGTGCATGTTTTATATATAACGTCCTTAGCATAAAACTTCATGCAGTTCAAAAATAAGACTAAGCTTATCATTTAAAAACCACCGTTTTCCTTCTATACTACGAATGCGTTTCTATAATCGTTTTCATTGTGCTAGCGTACTACCGATATTGTGAAAGATACTTTTATCTGCCATGACACGAGGAAACCTAGCCTATAATCGTCCCGATCTGCACGAGGCAGCTGTCAAATAATATACAGTGCATGCAATGAGTATTCAATTAATATAATTCTATTCAATATAATTCTATTGAAATGCACTTGAGCCTTTGAAAAAAATATTATCATGATGACTTATAAGCAACAATATGCACATATTTTTTAAATACTTTTAAATACAATATGCAACTGTCTTTCTTTTGAAGATACATTTACGTAACTAACTTAAATATCTTATCAAGAAATCAGGTCTGGAATTGTTACACAACACTCAATTGGCAATTTATCTCATGCAAAAATTACCGTATAGTAGGTGTAATAAATAAATATTGTACTTCAAAATAAAGTAATGATAGGTTATTATAAACGAGTATTGGATTCATAGTCGAGGCATGTGAGGCATCGGCCAAATTAAAACTCTCAGTGTACAAGGTTTGTACCGTAACGTTAACGTAACGTTAACGTACGTAACGTACGTAACGTTTCCTCTACAGTTATGCTCTTGAAATATCTTAACGTATCTTTTTCTCGGAAACGAATACCAAATTAGTTAGCAAATTTATTTCTTGAAATAAATCGAAAATGAAAAAGACTAAATATATCATTAACAAGTATGTTTTTATTGTTTCCGTAAATATAAATTCAATTTTGATTATTTGTCTATAACGACTTGTTTGGGTCAATAAAGACTTAACTGTTTATTTTAGATACTGGAAAATAGTCTCAAAAGACCAATAATTAAAAGGTTATTTCGATTCTCATTTGCAGATTGTAAATTAATAACAGACAACAAGACTTTTGTGCTATTTGAACATGCTATTTCCGAAATTTTTGGTAATTACCTTTATACTCTTAATAGCGACCCGCTCCAATTTTGTTTTCTTTTTAACCGAGAAGAGCGCTTAGCGTGAAATTATTGCAAGTAAGCAAGTATGTACGTAATAATTTATTTTTAACATTTACGTATTTATTAGTTTAAATAAATATATCATAAATAAAAAATGTGATTAATATAAAAAATTGCTTTACGTCAAGGTCAAAATTTTATTGTTAAGGCTAGTTAGCTAACCACCAGTTTCGCAGTGATTGATTGTTTTGGTTGCATTATACTGTAAAAGGCAATTTTAATTTATATTAAATACAAAAGGTAACTAACATATCTGTCTGAATAAGAAGTAATAATTAATTTGTGAAAATAGCTTCACAAGTAAAATATAGTTTTTTAATAATCATTACACATGCTACCGCGGAACTTTTTCTAGGTATTTTTATGATCTATAATATTCTATTACATTGTCATGATGTATCTCCTAAGGTTGAGGTATATTTTACCAGCGTTAGCCATGTTAGCATACGAAAACACTTTTTAGTCTTAAACACCTTGACCATTTAGTAAAAAATATTTAAAACTGATATATGCAAATCCTTCTCCTTTATCATTCTTTCTATTAGTTAAAACGAACGACGCAAAAAGCGAATTTATTTTATAATATTAATAGATTATAAATAAAAGTTAGTAAACAGGATCGAATGGAATAAAAACCAATAAGTTTATTTTTTTATTCTGTGAATGTGAATTGAAACTAAAAATATCATGGACAAAGTTATTTACGACCGTTCTCCTGTAGTATTTATGGTTATAGTAGCTTAAGTTGCCGCCTTTCATTAAAAAACGGTCCCGAATTGATTTAATGGAAGACATCTGATTCTTATAAAAACATTATTTGATTATTCTAATTCATATTTAAATATTTTATTTTCGGCATTTGATAAAATCAACTCATTGGACTCATTTCGAATACATAGCAATATTATATAATAAACATAAACTTAATTTATAAAACTCATATATCAAAAAATTAATTATGTAAGAATATATATTATGATAGCTAGTTTCAAATATTAATGGAATTGTCTACGGGAATAAATGTAACGTAATGAATTTGTTTATCACATTTCGTATCTAAATCTTATATTAAATTGCGATAAGAAAATTGCTATCTCTTGTCTAAATTGTATCTTTTCACTACTGCATTCTGATAATGCTTTTAATTGTTTTTTGTCTCATTTTTCTTCTTGCTATAATAGAGAATAAGCTTATTCAGAGTATAATACTACTTGTATTCACGTGGGATCATTTAGAATACGAACGAAGTTAGACTTTTGAATTCCTGTAATATAAAACAGTACGTTGGAGTTGTAAGGGTTTCTCCGTAGTAAATAGCTTCTCTCGCACGGTTCTCTGGATCACAATGAAGCAATTCGTCCTACACACCAGACCGAAAAAGACGTAACCAGAAACTTTAATTATTGCCAACGAGAACAAATAGGCAACCTCTGAATCATGAAACCGAGATACTGATTATAACGTCTGATGTTCGTAACTCGAAGTTACTAAATAAAAAGGAGTTTTTATTGATTATCTATTATAAGAATAATAAAATTCAATCACAATAAAGATAAGGGTTATCGAGCTAAAAAATAGTATAATATTAGTATTATTATTATATATGAGATAGACATATACTATGCTAGAATTGCATTCGTTGTTGCGAAAAAAAAAATTGCCTTCACAATTGCGAAAACTTACGAATATTAATATTTTGAGTTATGTATATTGTGCAAGTAAACTCTTTGCTTGGTTTTCAATTGTTTTTTACTATATTATGTGTTGATTTAATTATATTATGGAAATTTAAAAAAATTCATTTATCGTGGTTATTTTTTAGAAATTATGAAATAATACACTGACTCTTGTAAACGTAAAACCCGGTCGATACGTCAAACGTGCCAAGTACAGGAATGGATATTTTTTTTTATAATGAAATGATTTTTTGGAAAGACAATAACGAAATTCAGTTATTATTGCTAAATTAGAATCACAACACAGTAAGAGACTACATCGCCGATTTTGGTTCATTCTGATTATTAAGACATGTCGACGTAATTAACGTTACTAAAATTATTCGGTTATTTTCTCTTTAGCAATGATTATTATTTCGTTAATTCAAAATATATTCTGGATTTAAGAATGATATTTTGAAACTCCATTGATTTAATTTCTAACCAACGTTAAGATAATATTTTATAGTGTGGCGAGGCATGTAGATACTACTGGATTTTCAATACTTTTTCCATAGTTCAATTCATGACTGAACTACAAAATACACTGACCGTTTTCGTTCATCATGCTTGTATTATGGACCGAGATGGCCTAGCAGATAAACACGTCAATCATAAATGAAGTTCGCAGTTCAAATCCGACCAAACATCAAAGAATTATCCACCAAACTGCATCGGGGCCTCATAAAAAGTAAGCCTTAGCCCAGTATTGAGATATTTACAGCCATGTTTTACCAACATATTTGGTAACAATCTTTTTATGAACGTTAAAATTTATTATTATAATATTATGACGGTAGTAGCTTTTAATAGAATTTTAGCTTAAGTGGCTAATGAAATAATAAGATACGCACTTTCAATTAATGTAAGTCGATTCGATTACATGGATCGTCGTCCTTTCTAGAAAAGTACAGCCAATAAATACGGAAAGAAAAACGGCCGAAAAAAACGTACGTCATACGTACATCTTCTCGTTTAACGTCTTTCTTTTTGGTAGACTTCTTTCGCAGATTTTCTTCGAAAAAGATAACGATTCTCTCGTTATTTGAAATAATGATTATAAAAAAATGTTTGCTGAATATATTCTCTTTTATAGACATTTTTATCTCCATATTTTTTTGATATGTGCCTGTCTGTACGTGGTTAAATTTCATAATAAACGTAAACAAAAATATTTATTTTTAAAACAATTGAAGTTATGGAACCTATGTAATACCGAAACCACCTAAACAAACATCCCCAACACGCTTTCAATAATTTTCCTTTGATCGTAAATCCACCGATTTATCTATACATTATATCCTTTCACAGATAAATAGGTTTAGGATTTACAAAATTAGTCCCTAATTTCTTAGTCATTAATGCACGTGTCTCCGATATTATGCCATTTTAATTTTCATCCTTGAGAATTATTTAATAAATATTTGATAGTCTTTGTTTTTTCGAATTTTGTCATATACATATTTTTATATAATATACTAAAATATATTTTGGAATAATTGTTTGAATATATTTAATATACCAGCAGGCAGATTCTAAAAAAAAGTTTGTTTATTTATCTATCCTATATCTTAAGACATTTTAAATAAACTTTTGGAATATGAAATTTAAAAGTTGATTTAATTTTGTAATAAAAGTAATGAATAAAACTGTAACGAAGGCTTACCATGATAAATGCTGGATAAAAAAATAGTATTGATTTAAAACTGCATAGATACTTAAAATACCAAATGTAAATCTAGCCACAAATAGACGAGCCAACAGATTTATCTTAACTTGACCTTCTCCCTCAAACACTGTTGTGTTATTTTGAACTCTTCAACGGAAATACAATTCACCTAATTCTGGTTTCTTGAATATAGAATTTCTATCATACTTTTAATACATAAAGTACTTTTTATATTTTAATAAAGACTGTAGCAAATAAATCTATTTAATATTTCTTTATGTCATTACAAGATTTCGGATTTATTCAATGCTTGATTACAATTAAAAAATAAAAAGTATATCTTAATTAATTAATGATTCATCTATATATCTCTATATGGAAGAGATTTACGAAAGATGGGTTGATTCGAAAGCCTTATATTCCATCGATGCCATCACAATGATTTTACACTCAAATTTAATCTGTCAGAATTTTTTTACAAGAGTGAATTTTTGACACATCATGGCTTCTCCGTTTGACACATTACGTTATAATCGTAACAATTCCCTGGCTTTAAAGCGAAACCAACATTGGGACCAAAATTCGTGACATGTGAACACTAATGTGTGAAAACGTGATAAACATTTTCTCAAAAGTCAAGGCGAAATTTTATAAGATTAATTTCGAATTGATGTCGTATTTGTAGTCTTGAAAATAATAATACTATATCATTTTTTTATGTAAATATTTATTCATTATTTATATTTATCAGAGAAATTCAATCATAAAGGCGCGCCCTTCCGACTTAAATTATTTTCAATGTCAAAATGGTATTTGACTGTCTTGATTTCGAAATTCGAAGGACGCGGAAAAACAGCTGATACGTCAAATCTCAAGAATGGCGTTGCCTTGTAAAATGCTTTTTTAATGGTAATTGATATTGTTATTGTTGACCGACAGTAGTTTAGTTTTTATGTAAAGTGAATAATTTAAGAGATTTTATTTTGATTTGAATGTTTGTTCTGTTCGTATAAACATCACTTATTTGAATCTCTGTATTTCTAATCCTGTATAATATTTGTGTTTCTGTCTATCGGTACATTTATTATATTTATGTACTTTATGTATATAGGATATACGACCTTTATCTACATATGACATGACATTCGTTTTTTAAATAATTGATTTACATAACTTTCAACAAAAATCACCCACACATTGGCACTGCAAGAAGTATAAACGAGTCCTTACACCTCGTAGGACAATGACTCGCTAGCCATAGGATATAATGGTAACTACGAGTATGACATACTCATTCAACCGTTCATACTGGAAGACAACAATACACGGTATTGATGTTTAACAGTAGAATAATTTACCCACTCAGGGTATGAATAATATCTCATACAATTTATATTAACATAAAGTATTCAGTGAAAATGAACTCAAATTTGATGTACAGAAGGATTACTTACAGATAAAAAATTAAAGCCAAATCAATATTCAGTAATTGCAGTGTAATTTTAATTCATTAAAGTATTTCCTTATACAATAATAAAACCGACTGATTCCTCATTAGGTCAATTTTTTTCTCATCAAACTTGATTTGCATTTTAATATCTTATCAATAAATTCAAAGCTACACGGAAATGGAAGTCAAGCCTATTTTATTTGTTATATCATAACATTTGTCATTATATTCTTCTTGCTAGTTTATATATATAGATAATTGTTTAATTTATATCAGTAAATATATTACACATAACATTCTTTACTCGAGTTCCTATCCTACGCGCAGACTTCGCGGGTGTTGCCCACCTATACTATAGAAAATATTTCTCAGATTTTATAAATTTGTTTATACATAATAGTATCTAAAAGCATACACAAATACATCCTATACCGCTCCACACGATAAACAGGCTAAGGCTTAGTGGGTAAAAGCCATACCGATCATATTCAAATAACACACTTAAGATGACCACGCTTAAAGGTATGGCGACATCTAATTTCAAGCGATAAACAATATCTTGTGTGATACATTAAGACCGCGAGGACAAATTTACTTTAGGATGAGTAGAACACGACCTTCATTTCGTTCCAAATGAATGACTCACATCGCAGGCTTTAAAATAAAATTAAAAAAAAAGAAAATATTTTCGAAACTAACGTTACGATCACGCGCCTCACCGAAGGATTTGTATTTTCAAGATTTATTTACAAAACCTAAAGCAATGTGGTCAGTGCTATTATTTATAATATTAAATATTAACGGATGTGAATCATACTCACAGAAAACTTGACGTGAGAAACGGGTGCGATTTTTCGATCGTAAAGTTAGGTCAAATAACAGTTCACGTTCGGGATTAGAATAACAAAATGAGCGTTGAGTCTACTCTCATAGAGCGAGGACGCGCGACTGAAGAGTGATCGAGACACGAGGCTCGCGGGGTGATAACCGCTGATAAGCGAAGCGTCATCAGCTACACACAGCTGGCCGCTAAAATGTTCATTTTATCAACGAAACCAGCTACTTATTTTTTTAAACAGTCACTGATGACGATCCTTTTGACGCTAGTGTCAATATCGGAACAAAACTGATGATATAAACTTTTAGTTTGTACGTAATTTGAATATTTTCTTAATTTATATCTGAATGTAATATGAGTCAATATTCTAATTGAATATGTATTATGTATAGTAACATGATCATAACAGTTATCTACAGGTACGAGCTGTGCAACTGAATTTATAAAATCGATATACCTATAAAAAAAAACTTTTTTTTAATTTTATTACTAAATTTTTTTTGTTTTATAACAATTTCAACGTACCATAACAAAAACAAAAAAAAAATTCGACGAAAATTTCCTGAAGTTGTTCGATATTGCCACTTGCAGCATATTAATCATTGTTCAGACAATTTTGAACAAGGTAACAGCTTATATTAATATCCATCGTTTTGCTTATTTAACCATTTCTGTTACTAACCGTTAACATAAATGACAACCTGTCATTATATCTTTCACATGTTCGATATAATATGTAAACAGTGGAGGAAGGCTTTGAATATATGTACGTATATTTAATCTTACCGTATTAAACAGATGTAAATCACTAATATACAAAAATATGTAATTCACGCTTGTCACGTCAATAATCTAAATTTAAAACGAGTGAAACTGCAAAGCGAAGCTCTTAATATAAATATATTATTATATATTATAACCTTCTTCGAAACGCGCCATGTCAGTAGCATATTATACATTAGATTTTTTTTCGATTCAACATTCATTGGCATAGATTGAAAGACATAAGTGTAGGAACAGATAAGATTTTACTTAATACCGTCTTTAGAAAAAAAAATTATCCTTCGAAATTAACATCTTTTTAAGTTGGAAATAAGAGTTTTAGTTTTACTATATTTTAAGTATAATTTCTATTAAATCAAAAAATAAATAAATGGTATTAAAATCGTAACACGGAACGGAAAGATAAACTAAGCGTATACAATTCTCTGACACAGACAGGAGATAGGTACTCTTAAACAGAAAGAACTAAAATAAAATAAATAAATTAGCTATGCTGTCCTTTTTCTGTGCGTGCCTCGAAATTTCCATAATTATTATCGTCGAATCTTATTCACTCGGTGAACTTGTTGCTGTAAATGTTGAAACTAAATGTCTTTATTATAATTTAAAAAAGCTGGCGATTTTTTTTTGCCAAAACGCAATAATCTAAGCAACTACTAGTATTTAAAAAACTGCTATATATAGCTCGTTGATCGAGGACGGTATAATATAACTTTAATAACAGTAAGTTTGGGGCCATAATTGTCAAGCAATCACGTAAACCGTAGACAAATGGTGAGTAAGGTGGGTGGATGGAATGCCATGCCATGGAAGGTCATGCTCCTTTGAAGGCCAACTATTGAAAAATCGTAGTTATTGACATGTAAAGACAAATTCCTTCTGCTATACACTAAGATGCATCAAACTCAAGGCCACAGATGCAGCGGCAAGTCCCATGCGCCGCTATTGTGGCTGTGCGACCTCATGCTTCGTAGACTTTGTCGTCGACGTTACAATCGTCAACGTTAATAGCGCGCATAGCAAAACAAAAGTTTTTAGTTTAATGACGTATTATTATCTCATATTTGTTGCTGTAAATTATCGTATAAGGATATGTTTATGGTGTTTTAGAAAAATTAAATAGTTTTGCATCGATTTAAATTAAAATATTGGTAGTGTCTTAGGAAAGCCGTTGGTTCCTTATAAGGCCAATCAAAAATTTGACGGTTGGCCTTGCTAGGGTACATGGGCCTTACAGACCATATAACATGTGAATAGTTACTTTTTAGTTATAAATACGTACCATTACACTTAAAACAATGTTTTATATTTATAATATTTTAATTTATAAGGTTTATTAACCTTTTTAAGTCATTTTGAATAGACTTTTTTCATAATTATTTTGATAAGACAGTTAGAAGAGGATTTATCACAGCGAATCAACTGTTTTGCAAAACTGGGTGTACCGCTTACGCCTAAAATCAGGAAACAAACCTTTTTATTTTGTGAGAGGTTTAAAATCAAGAATTTTTTCAATATGTTAACAAGAATGGGTGGACGCAAATTGCTCAATATATTTTTGGCTCGAAACCCATCTATTTCAAAAGAAAACCCCAGCTAATTAATCCAGCTAGAGCTCAAAAAATGAGTAAGCCCATTGTAAAACCACCATTTTGAAGAACCTCACTTCTTGAAAAAGTAATTGATAATAATTGTTAGTTTGGCCTTCTTAGGAATACTTTGGCCTTACAAAGAACGGTGGGTCCGTTCTTTGTAGTCCGTAGTCCGTTGTAAAAAGGCCATTTTAGGTAAAAAAAAACTTTTAAATTTTATTATAAAACGCGTTAGCAAGTTATTTGATGTCAATATAATACTCATTACTACTATTTTTAAATAATTTCCGTGAATATATTCTTATATATATATAATTTATATATATATAGTTATAGGATGGTGTTCAAGTAATGTTCGTTGAGTTTTTTATAGATGATAAAAACATATTGAGCATTTAATGTTTCACTTAAATGAAAGGGCTTATTATGTAATTTTAGTAAAAGCAGATATATCAATGTTTACAATTCTATTTTTAAGTTGTACGAATGATGTATAATATTGGCCTTGTTTGGAGCCGTGTTCCTTGCAAGGCCATTTGGAAGAGCTTCATAAAACTTAATTTTAATAAAAATTTATTAAAGCTAGCTTAAAAAAAAAGTGATTTATATGGTACACAATAAAACAAATTATTACTTAAAAATTTGGTTCCTTCATTTATCCCGTTAATTAACGAATAAAAAGTGTTTACTCGTTAAGGTTCCATGGTCCACCCACCTTATTTGTCATCATGTGTATGAAACATAGATATCTCATAATCGTAATTGAATGCGATTGAAACCTCGTGTACAGCTAATCGTTAACAATAAAATAAATGTACGAAAAATAATTGCTTACAATTTTTAGTTATATTAATTTTTTTTCTGAAAAACCATAATTACTTCCTGGAACATATAAAGATAAATTTTACCTTAAAATTAACATCGAAATCGGCATTATAAGAAATATGAAAACGATATTAAAACAAGCTTACTTCGACTGCAACATGTACAAAAGTATTAAAACAATATTTATAATTTAATGACAAAGATCTATAAAAATCGAAATAGATTTTGGTATAGATACTAGTTGAAGAAGCATCACATCGCTTTTGCTGTTTTATTACGGAGCTGTTCAAATGCACGAGAGTGAACCGATGTTTACGGAACATTGAGCTCGGTACCTATACGAGCCACTGCGAATAAAAGGAATGGCCGTTCAATAAAATCAGGCTTGTCTTTCTTCGAGCCGATGCAGTAATGCAAAACGACTACGAGGTAGTACGTAGTTTCTTATGCGCTAATATGATTGAGTACCAAACAGAATATCGGATTAATTTCAATCGTCTAAAATGTAATTTGCCACTTTTTAGCATCGAATGTGTACAATCAAACGACACTTTCTATCTGAACATGATAAGTTACTGATAAATTAATTTCCTACTGTAAATATATATAAAATTATAATTATATGTAGGTATCTACATTGTTTTATTGATTAGTAAAATGTAAAAACCGTTTTATAATTTTTGATCACTGTTCGCATTTTGTGTTAACAAAATAATCATTATATACATACATCAAAGTTTTTTTTTACTTTTTTCATTGTTGTTTTTTTTTTAATTTTATTACAAACCTAAATAATGAAATACGGGACAACTTTAAGGATTTTTGTTATCGACATACAAAATGTTTTAATAGAAAGTCATATTCAATATATTTTACTTTTTATTGCACTTTCATTATTTTTCATTATTTCTTATTCTATTATTAGTGTAGGCGTAAAAGATATAATGTAAACGTACGCTTTAGAACTTTGTCTCTTAAATCACTTTTGAAACATAGCGTACCTAAACCTAATACACTTGAAATAATTTAAGCTATTATAATTTATGCGTACCTAAACCTAATACACTTGAAATAATTTAAGCTGCATTATTATAATTTAATTATGAGACTACTGGGGCGTTTAAAAAACGTGCAAGGTTTTTTCCTTATTAATAGGAACATAACATATTAACAGCACATATCATAGAAATTCGTCTTGCCGTTACAGAGTAATATGATTTTTTCAATATACGCTTCAAATTTTTGCCGTGGTCCCATTAACGAGGTCAGTTAAAAGTTGTTTTTTGAAGTCAGTTACAAAGTTTTGTAACAAGATTAACTGAAAAGCCCATCTTTCCTTTTCCTACATTAATTTTAATACGCGTTAACATTTTTTAAAATTAATGAATCTGATTCTTGAAAACGTATAGTAAATTTTTAATAATTTATTTTCGTACGAGATAGACGGACCGGTAAATGAGCACTTGGTGGTAATGGTCACCAGTGTCTGCACACATAGACACTGTAATAAATATAAGCTATAACATACTTCGCCAATGTGCCACCAGGCTTGGGCACTAAGAAACAATTAAACTAAGTCAGTTAGTTTATTAAATAAATTCCTAAAAAATATTATTTACATACACATTTGAGAATAATACTTTTCTAGCCCTATAAGCTATGCAAAACAATGTACCAAATTAATAAGCAAAAAGTAGAAACAATTTTTTGCAATATTTTTTTATCAGGCGCAAGGTGATCTTTTTATCTCAAAGTTTAAATAGTCTTTAAATTCGAATTAAAAAGTAGACAATAAAAAACTTACAATACTATTTACTGATCTGCTTTTAAAATATTTTATTACACCTTATTGACTAAGTAATTAAATATACATCTTTATAAACAGATGGCGCTTATCTGAGCAGTATAATTCCCAAAATAAAACACTAGCGTACAAAATAGTGTGGCGTTTAAATTTAGACAAGTTTGCGCGAAGCTCCTGACAGCCACACACGTCCGACTCTTTTTCAGGAATTTTCATAAGGTAAATTCATACTTTGCATCGGTTACTCAACATCGGTTTTTTTTCGATCTATTCTTAGTATAAAAACAATGATTGGCTTTTAATTATAGAGTAATAGTAACATAATACGACAGTAAAATCAAATCTCTGTGTGAGGTGATTGCTAGATAATGACGAAGTCTAGCCGCTTCATAGTATTGGACAGGATATTAGTGAATCCGTAGCATTGAGAGAAAGTAGCAATGGTAGAATAGGATCATATTTCTCTCAATCGGGTACCTACCATATCGTGATTGTATTTGTAGAAAGATCGAACAACTCGTTACTTTAATCTTTAACTATTATAATTAATAATCATATTATAATTATTATATAATTCACATATACATTCGAATTATTTTATTTATATTATCCTTATAAAGTATAAAATATTATAAAAAAAGCATCAGTAAATCACGCTCGACGCTTTCCCGTTTGCGGTTTGTAAAATATGTTTGACAATTTTCGTCAAGTGGAAGGTGGCTAATTAATGCTCAAGCCACGATATGAATATTCAGGAAAAATATAAATTCATTTGCTAGTGTTAATTACTCTATCTTGCTTTACTAATGAATACGAAATTTATACACATTGACAAGGTAGTATTGCTTGACCAGATAAATTTCACATTACTGAAAATTAACCTTCCAAACTTAAACAGTAATAACTATGCCGCATGTTGTCAATCGTACTAAATTTGGATGGTTCAATGCACATGCTTGTAACATCCACAAGGTGAGTACTTAACATTACAGTTTGCTAGATTCGTTAAATGTCTATGGTTAATACTTGATATACAGCCATCCCAAAAAGAGGTTAACGGATTCCTCCAATCAGACTCATAGTTCCTGGCTTTATAGCAAGGATATTTTTTTTTTATTTTTGATATTTTATATTACCATTATACTCGTAGTAAATTCTTTGAATTTAAATATCGTCCATAAGTAAACATCAAGAATTAAATTAAACGTTAAATCTTTAAATGTGAAGTTCATAACTAACAGACAACATAAGCAAATACTTTTTCAAACTACCTTGTATAAATCACTGGTCTGTTTATTCTGGAATCCTTTTAAAATTTATCAATGCTATCAACTAAACCTGTGGTTTGACGAACATTATTTAACCGGAATAGGTAACATTTTATTTCAGTTGACATGTATAATATAAATAAACTAACAATCTTCTTCAATCTTGGTTTATATTTTATATAATTAATATAATATATTAAATTAGTAGCTTAAATGTATACAGTAGTTTTGTTCTTGAAGCATAAAATAGTTTTTAAAAAACCTTTATATATTTTGTGTTTGCGTTTTTGAGTTCTATGTTATAAAAAAAGAAATACAAAAATCTATTAACTATTTTGTCATGTACATATGTTTTTAATCTTCATTCGATTCTAACAACTTTCTGTATTTAAAATTATTAATCATCAGTAATGTATGTATTTTTTAATATTATTCATGCTTTTACAAAAAATTATATGAAACATTCATACATTAACTTAGAAATACAATTTTCTTATAAATAATACGTTACATATTCGATTTAATCGCATCTGATATTGATGTTGTGATAATAGACAGAAATGTAACTCTTGACATTTAGGCCTGAAAATGTTCGACGGTTCGGTGCTAAATTTATACGAGTAATACACATTTGTACGTTTAATTTTGTGTCTGTGTTTAGTAGCAAGCTTTCATAGAATGCAATTAACATAACATGAATTGAAATGAGCGAGAACTAAGTAAATATCTGCTTTATGAATTCCCCGAAATAGTTTCCAAATCAAAGACATGAAATAAATCATTTCGGGTGCTTTAATCTAGGCTATATCTAATGTTTTGTATTAAAAACGTGTCTCTTTCATAAAAGTATATTATTTTAAATATTGGATTACGTGTACGTATATTTAAGTTATTTTTGGTGATTCTTTTAAAGCATTAGCTCGGTTTATTTCTATTGTTACACTTAATTCTCAATGTCACTTAACTTTTTTAATATATCTATTATAATAGGAATTTAAATTGAAAAATAGCCAATAGGCCAGCAGTTGATGGTCACGTCTACCCAAAGACTTTAGCACTGGCAAGGATGACAAGCTATTGCTCACACGTTCATTGCGGCATCAACTATGGCATTTAAGATTATTTGTACATCTTGACATCTTAAAAGTAATATATGTTATGATCGGTGGTAGAAAGTAAGTACTGATAAAAAGAAAATTATTGACTAAAGTTGACTTAATATATTGAAGAGATCAACAATCCTACAGCCAATATTAGTAATAATATATAAAGACAGAAACAGTACAAGAATATAATATTTCTCGTTGTATTCTCTCAGATTAAAGATGACTTGTATATACGAAGACTTCGATTCCGCATTCGCCTCAGTATGCAGCGACGTAACACTATACTCCAATAACAAAGGATTTTTCAAAGGACTTGTTGAGGAAATAGTATCTTTAGCAGAAGTCGACGGTTGGTTGAGCAAATTCGAAGAAATCGTGGACAAGGAAAAGGTCACCGCGGTCTTAGAAAATCAAACGGTGAGTTAGAAATCTATAGCTATTTATCTCGAGAATCATAGAAAAATGAGTTTGTTTATTTTTTCCCTTTTATATCGTTCCGTTCCAAGCTTTGTTACCTCATTATTTGTTTATAAATTCGCAAAATATTTTTAAAACATATTTTGTTTTTAAATATTATCTTCCATAATTAATATTTTATTTGTAAGCAAAAATTCAAATTATAAAATATATGGTATGATATTATTTGATTGTCTCTATTTCTCAGAAAAAAAAATATTACAACAAAATTATAGTAAACTATTATTTAACGGAATTCACCCTCTGACATATATATATAGTAATAAAATCATATCAATATTGTATGTAAGAGTTGGCTTCGTATAATTTAATTGGTAGGCTCTTTGATAGCAAAAAGTGGCATTCATAGCGGACTAATCAGTTACCGATTCACAATCGAACCTTGATTTTAATTCAATTAAATTGACAAAGCCCATTATTTCGTAATATCATAGATGTCTCCAGTGCTCAAATACATCATCAAATATATATATTAACTGAAATTTTCATAAGGGTATATAAGGGCATTTTATGAAACAGCGTCGCAGTTTAACAAAAAATTGAAGTATCACGACTGTTAATAATGCTACGCTTGTTACCATTTATCGCAGTCAAGTTGTTAAATTAGCCTTTCAATTAACTTGTCGTTTTACTAAACGGCACCGTTCAACCAGCGGCCTGTATGACTTCCAGCCAATATATTTTATTCTTGTGATAGCCGACTAATAATCCACCCTGGATTTGTTTCGTTGCAGCCTGAGTGAGCTCACAAAGACGGCCATCTTGATGATATTCTATATAACGTAGTAACTTATTTAAAGTATTATTATTAAACGTACTGTATTATCGAATTAGGACAACCATGTCCTGTAATGATATATTATGTACATTTTTGATAAATAAATAAATAAATTTTCCTTTCATGGAATAGGTAAATTTGTTTTAAACTCTTCGGCAAATTTATACTAGTTAGAATATAATTATTTGCGAGGTTGAATGAGATCTCTCCCTGTAAGAAATAGTGTCAGCGATGCTTCACAAGGAATCGGCTTAAACGGTCGAGGTATGAACGGCTATGAACGGAAGGTATTATACTGGCTTAATATTTTGGTAAAAAGGCTAGGCTTTTAATTGAATGGCTAATTAAACTAATTGTCTGCGATGTGTACACCCTAAATTTAATTATATTTGTGACAATTTAGAGCGAAAATTACTAGGATCTGTTAGCAATACCAACTAAGAACAGTCTGTAAATATCCCCTAACAGCTGACCCTTACTCTTGAGGATAAGGTTCGTGCTTATTAAACCAGACTTATCTAATGCTAGTAAAGGGGAAATGCAATTAACCGACTCTCACTGATTCGCTCACGATTGTTTGTCTTATAAACCAAGCAGGAGATGATTCTGCATCATTTAAGCCAATGTCGACTTTTCTTCATTTTACGATATATTACGGTAAATTTTGAGTTTGTTTTTACAGAAGAGTTTTACTGTTTCCTGTATTTTTATGTACCTGTCAATATCATACGTGTTTTTAACTTTTTTACTCGTCTTTCAAAGAATAGACTCGAGGTTGAAGTATTAACCTGTTATGTTATGTTAACCTAAACTACTTATAAATGACTGCTTGGCACTTCTTGTTATCAAATGACAATCTATGTAATCATACATTTTCGATATATAAAAAAGAGGAAGATGAAATTTTTTCACTATAATCATTTTTTTACAGGCATATTTGGCTAGCCTCATATCTTAAAATTTGGTTAGGGAAAAAAATAAGTTTTTATTCGATAGCTTATTAATTACAAGTTACAAATATATTGGTTGGTTTTACCGATTGTCAATACAATATAGCTCTGAAATTAGTTTACAGTTTTTAAAATTAGTTACAGTTTTTTAGTTAATCTATAACTGAAAATGATGACAGCTTTACTCATACGAGTACATACATATATAGCTATAGACGTGGGTCACTTGGGGTAAAAGAACCTTTAAAAAAACAATGTACTTTAAAAATAAAAGAAGGTAAATCATATATAAGGGAATAGGCATGCCATCTTTGCAGTAGCACCAGCAGGAATCTGGCTACAGACAGTTGTTTTTTGTTCTTAATTTAAAAAACGTACAGGTTCAATAATTATCTAATTAACCAAATGATAATTTATACCTATAGCGAGGGATGTAAGAATAATTTTACCTTCTAGAGGTTTAAAGCCTTGCTTACTATAAATAACGATTTCAACTCTGAAGTATCATTCCAATGAGTCAAAAATCAATGTAAGCCACCAATTAACATGTCTACGACTTTCTGATTTTTTCTTTATGTTCGCAGTCGTTACAGAGGATTTGGAAGCGCTTAAGTTATTTTTTATTTATATTTAAAATGTATTCTTGCTCGGCGATAAAAACAAACATTGTGGATTAACCTGAATGAATTGGAACTATTACATAATAAAGTAACCTCAGAAGTGGATTTTATTCAGATGTGAGACGTAAAACGCGATAATACTTCTTAAGAATTATTTTTCGCAGGTAATGGACGCACTAAAGGAAGTTTTATCAAGAATACAACCTATGTTTAGAGGTAAAGATGCCCGAACGTCACATGAGAAGCGATTATTGGCTCAAACTGCTCTGAAGGAGGGAGACCTGATGAAGAGCTTAGCTCTTGCTAGTCAAGCGGTTCTACGGGCACCAATGACTGGTAACAATATTATCCTTAATAAACATTAAAATGTATTTACAAAAAAATTTAGAAAAAAGATTGGTGGTTACTGGGAACAGGTGGAGGGGAGGTCAATGTAAGTAATGTTAATATTAAAAAAAAAAACTAAACTATCACTTATATTATTATTAAACACATTTTTTTTAATTGGCTAATATTTTTTTAAAAAAGGTGACTCTTGATTTCATTCACCTAAGAGATATATTGATATGGACGAAGGTTATGAGTTTTAAGTATGCATAGTATCCTAACGAACGTTTCACCCTTTGAAACTAAAACGTTGAACTTACGTAGATAACAACCCTGTCTAGCAAACTTATGAGTAAATGAAAAAGTCGAGTAGTAAAATGATGAAGATTTAATGAAGTACAATCTAGACGACAGAGAATTTAAATATATTAAAAGAAACATTACAAATATATTTAACCATCGCACTTTTCATATACTAGTGCATTTCCTACACGAACTTGTTACCTACGTTTATTAATTTTATCCAATAGCAAACACTATACATTTATCATAAAACTATCTGAGCCGAGCAATTTCAATCATGTTACATTTAGATTGCATGTGCCTGTTTCATACAAATGATGAATAAATAACCAAGCGCATCTCATTAACTAAATATGATGCAGAAGTTACGTTACGAACGTACATAAAACAAAATAATCAATCACTACAAAACAACTTAACAAAAACAGTTACAGTAATATAATTATTACAGTGTCTTGCCTAGAATTGGACGGTTAGTTGAAGTTTATGATTACAACACTATTTCTTAACGTTGTAACGAAATATAATATGATATTTTTCGATAAACAGGTCATCTAACGCAAATTTTAACAATTTTATCGTTCATCCGACAAATAAAACACTTCTTGCAACGTTGCCTGTTTAATCCATACTAGTCCATACTATATATAATATTATAAATTCGAAAGTAACTCTGTCTGTCTGTCTCGCTTTCACGTCAAAACTGCTGGACCGATTTAAATGAAATTTGGTACACAAATAGTCTAGAGCCTAAGAAAGGACATAGGTTACTTTTTATTTGGAAAAAGTTCTGTAAGGGGTTGAAAAGGGGGGTTGTAAGTTGTTGAAAAAATAAAGTCTCATGTTTCTATCTTAAAAATGATGGATTTCAATACAAACTTTCAACCCTTATTTCACCCCCGTAGGGGTAAAAATGTATTGTCATTTTTAGGACTAGAAGCATAAAACTTATATTTTAGTCTGTATACTTATAAACTAACATATCATGACACCCGAATTTTGGAAATTCTACCCCTAAAGGGGTGAAATAGGGGTTGAACGTTTGTATGGAAGTCCGTAATTGTTTAAGTTAGAAACATGAAACTTTATTTTTGGGATACTGATTAAAAAGGCGTAGATACTTATTTAAGTGTTTCTGCATTTTTACCCCTACGGGGGTGAAATAAGGGTTGAAAGTTTGTATTGAAATCCATCATTTTTAAGATAGAAACATGAGACTTTATTTTTGGGATACTGATTAAAAATGATTAAATACGTATTTAAGTGTTGCTAGATATTCTACCTCTAAGGGGTTAATAGGGGTTGACATTTCTTATATAGATTAGTCTCGAAGTCCGTCATTTTTTAAGTGAGAAGTATGAAATTTTATTTTTTGGCTACCGCTTAAAAATGAGTTGATTCGCATTTAAGCGTTTTTGGATATTGTACGCCTAAGGAGGGAAATTGGGTTAACATTCCGTATACAGGTTAGTCTGGAAGTCTGTCGTTTTTTAAGTTAGAAGCATGAAACTTTATTTTTGGGCTACCGATTAAAAATGAGTTGATTCGCATTTAAGCGTTTCTTGATATTCTACCCTAAGGGAAATACACACCAATGTGGTATACAAAGAGGTCTTAAATTTAGGTAATATTTTAAGTTAATTTGTAAATATATTCATATTCTACGCGAGCGAAGCCGCGGGTAGCAGCTAGTAAATCTATATTAATAATTTCGTAAAGGTCTACGATAGACCCGATCGAAACCTATCTACAATTAGGTATAAATAGTTAAAAAATTATGATTTTTAGTCGACAACATATATCCGCAAAATCCATATAATCGAGATATTTCGATATTAAATCCCTGAAATTCAATGACATGACAGTTCAACGGGCGGCCATGTTTGACGTTCACGGATGCGTTCAGAAAGCTGCGTAAAGAATGATTCTTATTAGTTTTCACCACCTAAGTAGAAAATATAAACTTTGACAATCATAGGAATCGTTTATAAAAACGTAATATGAAAAAAAAGATAAGCCTGACCTTTTGTATGTATCTGTGTAAATAAGAAATGAAATACAATTAAGTAAACGAAATCATTTAACATAAAAATGATAAACGAAAATATCATAATTCATATTGAGATGATAATTAAATTAACATTGTAAAATTTAAAATAAATGTCAATATAATTATGTATGTTTTTTAGTTAAAATTAAGATCTTAATATATATTAATAATGAAAATCATTAATACATTTAAATGTAATGACTTAATAAAACTGTGTACAACAAAAAACCCAGAGCAGAGTGGCTCCGGTTGGCCCTCTATTTCGACTATACTTTTATAAATCTTTATTTGAAAATTTTAAAAGAGACATTATTGCGGAGTCACTTAAAATACAATTTAATGGAAAAAACCTCCACTCTTTTTATGAGAGGAAACTGACTAGCTGCATTTGAGTAAGGATTATAAGCTTTAATAACTCAACAGTGTACAGGCTGGGTAACAATGTGAAAGTCGCGGATATGATACAAGCTTAACGTTTAATTGGAAGAAGGGAGGAGGGTTTAATTTTTGCTTTTATTACTTTTAAAAAATACTTAATCATCTTGATAACTTCCCACCTTTGACAAGATGTACAATTCGTCTCGGAAAATAATAAAATTATTTGCACTTTTGGTTAAATTTTTGCCCAAAAAATCGGATCTATGATTTTATGGTGGTAGAGCTTTATTCGTTTGCATAGGTTCATCACCTTATTTTAACACCAAACAGCAAAGTTTAGTATACTATGATATAAGAGATGATATGTGAGAGTCCCGGAATCCCGATCTTCCTCCCCCCCAAAACATGATGGTTGTGCAGAATTCGGTCATGTTACCCCAGGAGGGTACCATCAGCGATTGCGGTGGATAATTCCTGGACATCCATGCTCAGGATATACACCACCTGAGCAGGGATGTCCAGGCTACCGGGGGGGGGGGGCGATTTTGTGCTCACCACTGCTTGGGGCAAGCGGAGCAGGCATCATAAGGCAAACCCTACCATCCCCACCCTCGCAGTGGACTTGTGCAACATAAGGGGACTCAACTCCAACTTGAACGCCGTTCACTTTTACCTTGAGACGGCGAAGACGGCCTTGCTCTTTCTTACCGAGACCCAAATATCCTCTCCTGCCACCACCACTTTTCTTTCCTACCCAGGGTACAAATTGGAACATTCCTTTATACCACGAGCTAGGATGTGCGTTTACGTCAGAGATGATATCTGCTGTCGATGCCTCGGCAGCCTTCAAGGGCAAGACCTATCGATTATTTGGCTGCGTGTAGATCCGCGAATCTAAGCGTGCCTTTATAGGCCGAAGCCAACCGTCTTTGACGCTCGTCTTAACGCGTCTTTTCCGGCAATCCTACGCATTAGGCGTCGTCCCTAGCTCCTGGAAGACTACTTTAGTGCATCCGATCCCTAAAAAGGGCAACCGCTCAGATCATCACCTCCTTGTTCTCTAAGGTAATGGAGTCCATTTCAAACTGCCAGATCCTACGGTACATCTAGGAGTACCAGCTAATTACCGACCGCCAGTACGGTTTCCGTCGGGGTCACTCAGCCGGTGATCTTCTAGTTTACCTTACTAACAGATGAACGAAAGCAGTTGAGAGCAAGTGGGAGGCATTAGCAGCCAGCTTGGACATAGCGAAGGCCTTCGATAAGCTTCCTTCCTATTAGCTTCCCGGGAAATTATGCAATTGGAATTGCTTTTTGGTAGACCGAAGTATCAAGATCGATGTCTACGGTGCATGCTCTGACTTAAAATTCGTCAATTTTGGTGTTCCACAAGGCTGCGTTCTATCGTCCACTGTGTTTCTTCTACATATCAATGAATTGTTGCAAATCAGGAACATTCACTTCTATGCAGACGACAGTACCGTAGACACCTTATGCACCGGTCGTGCTAATATTAAAAACGTCGACGAAAACCAGAAAAAACTTGTGTCTGAAATCGAGTCTTTGTTGAACAAAGTCTCGGACTAGGGCCGGCTAAACCAATTCAAACCCAAAATGACGCAAGTTTGCGCGTTAACCGCTAAAAAATCACGTCAAAATTCGAAGTATCCCTTCGACATCTCGCCAAATTCGAAATATCACCCATACCACTTAGATGTACGAAAATCCAAAACAGCGCGATTTTTAAGACATTTTCTGCCTCGAAAAACCACTCTGTGGAACCAGCTTTCGCCGGCAGTTTAAAAAAAAAAGCGTGCTTATTCCTTAAAGGCCGACAACTCACCTGCAAGTACCCCGGTGTTGCAGATGTCCATGGGCGGCGGTAATCACTTTCCATCAGGTGATCCTCCTGCTCATTTACCCCCTATAACATAAAAAAGCAACAGTTTTCAATTTCGACATTTACTTAATTACAAGAATTATTTACATTGACGTAAATAATTAATAAATAAATGAGCTGTATCCAATATAATTAGATGTAATTATATTATTCATTCATTGCACGTTAAATCATTAATTGCAATTAAAGAAATAATACCAAAAATAACTTAATGATTGACCATCACTTTGGTTTTAATTATATATATACTCTATTATAAATGCGAAAGTCTGCTTTTGTTTTCTGTTGTGCTTTCACAACAAAACCACAAAACCGAATTTGATAAAATTTGTTATGAAACAAACTTAAACTTCAAGGAGGGAAGAAAGGTTGTAAAGACTTTTATAACCAACGTCTAAAACGCGAGTGAAGCCACAGTTGATAACTAGTTTTTTTTTTATATTTAATCTTTTTAATGAATTAAAAATTATGTTTATCCTGTATTTGGTGCTAAACCGATTGTGATAAAAGTTTGGTGAGTTATTCTGTGGATAAAGTTTATGTTACATACCTCAAATAAACAAGGGTTTTTCTATGTACGTTTTGTCCTTCAACATAAGCATTCTATGTAGATCCTTATTAAATCCGTGCGAAGCTTTTCCAAGCCTAAGCCTTTCTTAACTTGCGCTTATGAAACAACGTTTTTCAGAGAAGTCTATTTCTCGTAAAAAAAATTGTAACTAATTACATTATAAAACGTATAAAAAATTCAAATAGACATTTATGTCGGGTAAGGTAAACACTCATACATTAGTAACAATTAAATTTACCCGGCTTACGTGTGAATTTATCTGTCAGGTGATATCTTGTAAATTAGAACAAATAACGGACGTCTTCTACTCTTAATAATATAATATATATCAATTTCATTTAATAGAATAACACACAGATAATACGACTAATAAATAGTTACTACGACCGGTAATTAGTTTACATAAAAATATAAAATGAATGAGGTAACTATTTTGTTTGTTCATATTGGTTTCGCAATTATTCAATCGAAGATTGCATTCACTAGCGGTTAATTTTAGTCACGGAGGCTGCTTCTTATTCTTATCAAACAAAGTACTAACAATGTTAACTTGCATATTATTCAAAATGAGTTAGAACACGTGAATCTTAATGGACAATCTCAAACAAACTGAATTTATAGTGTTGATAATTTGTTTTTATTTTTATTCATCGCGTGATAGGCGGTGAAGGAATACATTATAAGGAAACCTGCGTTTGTCAGGTGAAAATCTGCTAAGTGTGTTTCCACCAACCCACATTCGAGCGTGATGAAATACCAAATCCTCTTTTAAAAGGAAGAAAAGGGGTCAGCCCGTAGGACATTTAGGTTGATACTGGAGTTGTAATATATTATTACACATTTTATCCGATAGTGCTGAATTCTCACATCGTTGAAATATAATATTTAATATATATTTTACATCTCAATTATGTAAATATACGTTAAAAACTTCTACACACATTTACATTAGTAATTTCCATGTGCATTTTCCATTAAGTACATAGGTACTGTACTAGATTTTTTATTTTATTTTTTATGGTTCTGTGACGTACAGGTCGTATTAGTTTTTACCTTGCTTAATTAAAATAATTATAAACCTTAAAAGCTAGCTTTTCAATAAAATCATAAAGAAATATTTGTATAATCATTTAGCAAATAGTTTTTTTTAAAACTTACGATATCCTTTACAAACTTACAATCCCCTTTTAACCCTCATAGAAGATTCATTTTGTTTCATAAGGAATTTCTGTGCAAATTGTAATCCAGTAAAGCCTGTGCGTTGTATGTCAATGAGTCTTTAAAAAAAATAAGTACATATATATTTAACTATCGCGAATTTTTCACACCATAACTCAATTACGTTTATAGTTTTTTTTCTCGCGTTCCTAGTTCAAAATGTTATCAACAAAAATATATCATTAATTTATGGTTGCGTGTATATATAACATACAGCCAGTATTTTTAACACACATCAACATAATAAATTAAAAACTTTGTTAATCAATTTACAATTGATGTTAAAATTATGAAATTTTTAAATAAGAAAACCTACATATTCACTACTCTAATATTGTTACGAGATTGTATTTTATTACAGATAAAAAAACGTTGTTTTTATTCATTAACATTACTTTATATACATATTTTTTTTTATATTTCAGGTGCCGATGAAATCATAGACAATGGTATATCTTTAGCTCTTGCACTCTGGCTTCGTTCTGACATACTTCTTAATTTAAAAAGACCCGCTGCTGCCTTGGAAGATTTAAAATTAGCACTTAAAGAGAGACTTCCCGCTCGAATGAGAGCCGAATATTATTGGAGGATGGGTCATTGCTACAAAGGTAACTTATAAATAAGTTTTTCAAAGATTCGTTGCTTCAGCGTCTTGAATCTCATGAATACTCGTGTATTCATTGTTGTGCATTTGATTTATTTAAATTATATCAATAAATTTCCCCAATAAATATATCGCAAGTGTTTTGTATCTTAAAATAATTTTAGTTAAATTGGCTGTTTACAATTCGGTAAAAATAATAACTTTATTATAGTTTTAGATAATAATTCAATTAATATTAATTATTCTATATGTGTTACAGGATTAGTTTATATCATTTTGATAGTACAATTTTACTTAAGAATTATATTTTTGAATCTATTTCTGTTTTTAACTTTGTTTGAATTCTTATTATTAAGATTTATTTAAACCAAACTTACATCGTAAGATTGTTTTATTGGAATCATGATTTTAAGATATGAATGTACCACAAGTGAAAACTGGCTTTATCAATTTAAATAAAATAATGATTAAAACAGTTTATTAATTCCAAAATCGTTCATGATTGGTCATGAACATTTTTGGATTTATAATTATTGCTCTAAAGGGAATAAAAGCTTAAACTGGGCCAGTTTCAAGTTTTATAACGTTAAAGATTAGAATTTTGAAAATTCCGATCCTATTTCGATTGCGTAATTTATACTATACATCGTTACTTGTTACTCAGTCCACAGTATATCTGATTTTATAAAAACCAATTTATGTAAATATACATATTAATAATCAGCGTACAAATATTTTTATTGAATTAATAGCGAATCATATAATTGAATGATATTATCAAGAATTAAATGAGTTCGTACATGTTTCATTTCATTTCCAAATAATTTTGTTTAAATTATAAAAAACATAAATCGATCAAATACTAGCTTAGTATTTTTTCTTAAAGAAGTTTTTAAATGAAGTACTTTAAATGGATTCCATCTTTTATTGCCGTCGATCTGAATCTGCTTTTAAAACTTTCTATTCTTAAGGATAGTTCGTGATGAAGTTTTAAAGATTTCCTTTTCGATTGAAGATGGATGATTAGAAAGATTTATTTGACATTTTATACCAAATACATTAAAACTTTTTAGTTAATAAGTTTTGTATATGCAATAACTAATCTATTATTATTATGAATACTTAATTATTAAAGTGAAATGTTTTCTAGCTTTAATCTAAATTGTAGATTTTTCTTTTTATTCAAATTAATTTGAAATAAAAAGTATTTATCATTTAAGATACTGGAGAACCAACCCGAGCTAAAGTATCCTACGAATTAGCTGGAAGGCTCCTGGGAAACAACGAACAAGCTAAAATTCAATTAGCTAAAGATATTGATGCCCTAGATTATGCGGACAAGCCCAGACATCCTCCTGATAGATCAGGTATTACAACTTTTATAATTTTTATCATACTTTTTATTATTTTTTATCAACACAGCTGTTTGAAGAATCCTAAATCATATTTCCTATAATACTTGTGAATTTAGAAGATTTTATAAGTCCAAAGTCCAAATAAACAAACACGTACTTACCTCTATTCTTCATTTCAGATATATCAGTAACGGGTGGTGCGAAGCAAAATATACCAGCCTTATCAAAATTGTTGAAAATCGTAGAAGAAGAAGAAAAGGTATGTCCAAAATATAAAAATCATTAAACAATACAAATATAAAAACGTTTAATTTTACTTTAACGCCTGTTATATTTTGCCGAGCAAATAACTCCAAGTATATTATTATTATTATTATTATTTAATATTGCTATTGAAACGAATAGACATTTTTCTAAACTGATTTTTTTTACGTGCGATTATTTTATTACTTAATACTTTAAAATTCAGGGCCGCTTCGCAATTGCTGGTGCTCAGATAAAAACTGGCGATATTCTTTTAGTGGACAATCCATACGCCGCATGCCTTCTTTCAGATTTTTATGGCTCTCATTGCCTTCATTGTTTCAACCGGTAAGTTTATAGCTATCATCTACATAGTGTGCGTAGTAAGATTTTTATTAAAGTAATGCTACGTAATGTTTGGATATTTTTCCGAGCGTTGTAAAATATGTGTGATTTTTTTTTTTATATTAAGCTTCTATAAAAATGTAACGTAATTAATAGTTTTAACTAATAAGAAAAGCAAATCAAAATCAATATATTCTTTATTCGAGTAGGTTCATAAAAGCACTTTTGAAGTCATGCTACAGTGTAATTAAGTAAGATATACTGTAATTAATTACTACCATTATAACTATACAATTATATAATTATCAACTGGTTAATAACCAGTATACGCTCTACCTCTTAAATATTATGTCTGTTGATGGTACCATGCCAGACTTTTTTACAAATTTATCAAATATCAATAACAATTGTACTGAGTTTCAACTGGAATGGCGTAGGAGGGGTATAGAATACCGGGCAAACAATGAACCATATTTTTATATTTATTAAGAAGTTTATTTTTATACCCTTTCTATTTTAATCTAGATTAGATGATAGTAAAGAAAGTGCTGCAGTTTGGTGCCCGAAGTGCTCTGGAGTAGCATTTTGCTCAATCAAGTGTCGCGATGCAGCTCTCACTACGTACCACTCATATGAATGTCAATTTTTGACCCTTTTCATAGGTAAATAAACATAACATTTTCGATTTTTCATTAATACTAACTGAATATTAAATTACATAATTTTACTTTTCGCTTACTTTTTTATTTGTAGGTTCGGGGATGTCAGTACTCAGTCATATCGCACTGCGTATGATAACACAAGCTGGTTTGGACACAAGTCAACAAATTCACTCCAAGTATTTGGGCGATGTGAAAACCGTTGAGAGTATTGTGTTAAACGATATCGAAGGAATCAATAAAAAAAACAAAATGAAAAGCAGAAAGGAACGTTTGAATCGTACAAAGAAAGGCTTAAAAGGCTTTGAAGACAAAAATTCAAATAACGAGGAAGTTGAAACGAAAATTGAGGACAAAACGAGCCATCATGAAAAATTAGAAATGACAGCTGCACAAATTTACTCACTGTGCTCGCATTCAAACCAAAGAAAGGGAACAGATTATCTGAAGAGGATAATCATGGGGCTATTCCTAACGGAGTGCTTGAAAAGAAGCGGGTTTTTCAAAGACTGTACAAAGGATAATTTACAAAAAGGTAATGTTATATTTTATCACAAAACTAAATAACATCGATACAAATATAATCAAACATATGGATCCCATAAGTTTCTTACTGAGATTGTTAAAAATCATAATCCAATATATATGTATATAACACGAGACCAGTGATTATTAAATTAATTTATATTGCTTGATTATTTTTTCATATTATTCATACAATATAATAAGAAATTCAATTAAAAAGCTTAGCGCTATGTAACAGCACTACCTAACTACTAAAGATGTACACTACTTACCGTACTACGAGTATTATGTTAAAGTCGTTAAAGATAAATAAAGTAGTGTTCTTTTGCCGAAACCGTCTTAAATATAACACAGTTACTAAAACTTTTTATAGAGGGTTTGTAGCCACGAGATCAAAAATTTTTATTAGAGGATCACAAATTTTATTTAAACATAACTTTGTGTGACAATGATTTATCGACGGCGGGACAAAAGTTTAATGTTTTTGATACAATTATAAAATTTCTAAATATATATATAATATTACATGATTGTAGATGTATTACACTATTTATTAATGAAGACCGCAGTAAAATCCGTTGCGAAGTTTAATAAATCTAAGTGTACAGACGGCGGGAAGCTATTTTATTTAATTATATGTGGAGATATTTATAACTTTTAAAAAAAAATATGACGTTTATTTCAGCCGAAAAAGTCATCTGCGAGTTGATAGTTCGCAATTTGCAATTACTTCAGTTTAATGCTCACGAGATTTACGAAACGGTCCGTGGCCAACACTTGTTTAACGGCTCTAAACCAATTTACATTGCAGTCGGTATATATCCAACAGGAGCATTATTTAATCATGAATGTTATCCCGCTGTGGCTCGGTAAGCTTATCACTATAAAGATATTAATAAACACCAAATACATATAATTTTTACGTATATATTTGTAAAAGAAAAAATATATAAGTATTTGGTATTGTTGTGTTCCGTTTGAATGGTGACTGAGCTGGTGCATAGACACAAGGAACATAACATCTTAGTTCCTATGATTGGTGTTGCATTGGTGTACAGAATGATTATTATTTCATACGATGTTAATATATATGGCTGATGATGACCACCTACCAGCAGGTACCTTTTTTCCTCGCCCGCCTACCGATACTATAAAAAAAAACCACAAGATTTATTTCAATTCCACCAGCAATTACCTACTATGCAATTATCTAATCAACAGTCTATGATTCAAAGTCAAACTTAAACATTATTTGGTTATGTATAAATTCAAATGTTTTATAATTCATTTTTATAATTCAAGAAAATACGTATGTATGGTATGTCCATGTTTAAATTGGACATACTACACCAAATTTAAGAATACTTGTTTGTAATCTTATTATATCTACTTGTTTATTCTTTTTTACAACTAGATATTTTGATCAACAAAAAATTGTACTACGTGCGATACGCCCACTGCAACCAGGAGAAGTAGTGTCTGAAAATTATGGACCTCATTTTTTGATGCGTAGTCTTAAAGAACGTCAGAGAATGCTAGCCTGTAGATACTGGTTCCGATGCGATTGCATTGCTTGCAAAGAGAATTGGCCCACGCTAAAGCAAATGAATGCGGAGTCGTCTTTGTATCTCAGGTAAAATTAATTAAACCCAAAATCAAAAGTGATGAAATTGGTAAAAGTAAGAGTAAAATAATGTATATTTATAGGATCTCAGCCAATATGGCCCGTCCATATTGTTTTAAGAGTACAGATTCATTAAAATACCTGTAGCTACAATTACACTGGGTAACTCACTGGCTAATGCACAAGAGTAACTATTAATTTTCTGGCTAATTATTCTCGGTAGCTACACGGGTCACTTTAATCCTGTAACATGACGATTCAAAGGTGCTTATTAGTAGCTATTCAATTAAGTAATATTCTGTTTGAATTTTTTCTATCGACAATGTCAATAATTTGCTTTTGCTTGCTTGAGATGAAATTAGACATTTTAAAAATATGAAATATCCAATTCTGTTTATTTCAAATATGCTAACTAGTGCTTGTTCTTGGTAAAGGTTCATTTGTGCTTGTGAAAATATATTAACGTCGCCAGGCCATGTGTACACTTGTTTAATAAAAGTACTACTTTTAAATATTTATATGAATCCTTTAAAGATAAAAATATTGCTCAAAAATTTCAAGCATATGAGATAGATTTCAATAATCCATCTTTTGATGAATATTCTAGGTGCCCTAATGCAAGCTGTACTGGAAAATTCAAATTGACTAAAAATCCACCAAACCGATGTTATAAATGTGCCGCAGCTATTAATAAAGATTCAATAAAAATGTGTACAGAAGATATTGACAAATGCTTATCTCAATATCAGGTAAAGGTTTTCAGTTTATTTTCTTTTAAATTGCTCATTGTCAATTTGTAATTAATCATAATATTCATTAGAAAGGAGCATCGCTTATGGACGAAGAACTGCCTGATGAAGCTATCAAAACGTTATCAGAGGCGGTTGATGATTTCTACAATGCTGGACGACCTCCCCATTGGGAAACGCATATTGCACAAGAATCGCTCCGGTCATGTTTTGCTATTTCGGGAAACATTCATATCGTACAAAACGAAACAGAACAAAAACAACCGACTATTTAATTGTTACAAGCAGGTCAATCAGAAGAAAACATTTCATACCCTTACTTATATCAAATGCGTTATTGTAATAAATTGTCTGTTTAAAGTTTTACAATCATTATTTGTTTTAAATATGATCTTATAAAAAAAATTAACACTATTATATAAGTAAAAAATATATTTGTTTCTAAATATACATTCCAGAATTTTATTTTAAAATAACGCTTAAGAATAATAAAGGAATTTTACAATATCAGAAGCAAGAGGGATCAAAGTGAACGATAACAATGACCCTACTCAACAAAAGGCAATGCTACTCCGTTGGGAAACTATCTAGATTTTCTAAGTTTAAAATTAGAACAAATTCCAGTAGACACAACTAGTGAATTTCTAGTTTGAACTTAGTTAAGTTTCAGTTTATTGTCATTGTTCAAACGTGAATATTCCATAGAATTTATTATATAAACCTTTTAGTTTTATTAAGTTACAATAAATCATAATAGCAATGTATTACCAACAGGAGCAGAATTATTTTTAAACTATAAAGATTACAAATTCTTCGATCAAAATTAAGAAGACCATACGAAGACAAAATCCATGTCCACAAATAAAATCTTACTTAAAACGGTTAAGGGTTGTCAAAAAATGTTTTACATGCGCATTCTAGTTGATCAGCATCACCTTCGCCTTCACCTGTGCTGGACGCCGTGCGTCTGAGAGTCTGCACTTGGGTCTGCAACCCCAATATACGGAGCTGTGCCTGCTCAAAGTTTTCATTGAGCCTTTTTATCTGACACTGCATACGACATTGCAACTGCGGAGAAATATTTAGTTACATAGAAATTTTATAATAAGTCTAATTATTTATATACACTAAAATAAACTTACTTCCTCTCTGTCCTTCTCTCCTGTCTTAACTTGTGCTCTCGTACTTGCTAGTTGTCTCTCCAATTCTCCTATAGACGTCTGCATACACCTAAATAAAAATAAGAAATCATTAGCAACTTGATACTTTAATCTCAATATAAAAGTTACTTGATTTGGACTGACTGATTTATGTTTCTATTACGAAAATGTATACATTAAAATGTCACACTCAATCTTTCTAATTCATTACAACAACGTTATATCTTAGGAGGATACGACATACACATGACGTAAAATATGTTTTTTTACAACAAAGTTTATTTTACTACGTACTTTCGCAAGGTGTCAGTGCGTTCATTAGACCGCTGTAGAGCGCGAGCAGCCTCATCTCTTGCACGATCTAGCTCTCCACCTAGCTGGGCGCATTCATGCATCTTCTCATGTAGTCGTTTTTCATTAGCCAAGACGGACTCCTCCATACGAATCACGTTAGCCCTGAAAGTGGTAGCAAAGTACTTTTAAAATAACCTGACAGCACTGTGGCTCTATTTAAGTTTGACATAAATAAACGAAGTTCATATTTTTTTCGTTTTATGTCTCATTAAAATTAGAATAAAAACTTTACTTCAATCGTTCGATTTCACTCTTCAGAGACAAATTCGTTTCCGTAAGTTGTGATATCCTTTGTTGCAATAAAGCCATTTGTTTCTCATCGGCACTTCTTTCCGGAGGTTTTTCAGGAGGTTTCAGGCTATTATGCAAAAGAACGTGAACCTGTCAAGTCATAACAATTTTATATTAGACAAACAGATAGACATATTGCAAACTTTTATATGAATTTATTAACAAGTAGATTATTTTAGATATTTATGGATAAAATTATAAAATCTAAATAAAACTTATAGTATGATTAATTCTATTGATATCATTAAAATCGCGAGATAATATCTATAAAAAAAAGTTCTACGCCAACTTCTACCATGTCTTTTGAATATTTTGTTACAATAATAAATTATTAAACTAAACCTTTTCCCTAGCCGAATTTAATTCTCTGGCTAATTGTTCGGCGTTATGTTCGGCTATTGCTTGCGATTGTTGTGCATCCTTTAATTTCATCTGTGTTGCCTTTAAAAGGTCAGGAATTGGCGCCAACTCTTGTAATTTTTCTTGGAATTTCAGCTATGGATATATCGTTAATTAATTTCAATAAAATATATTATTGTTTTTTATCCAATTAATGAAACATTGTTATTATATTGATAGTTACTTTAACTCTTTGAATCTCGAGATTAATCTGTTCACTTATCCTAGTGTTATCCATATCCATCAAGTCCATCTGTCTCCTTTGTTCTTCTACTAGCTGTTGAGCTTGTAAGTACTAAAATACAAAAAAAAATTGTAATTTAAATATTATGCTCACACATACTTACTTTTCAAAAACCTTCATTTAAACTTACCTTTACTCTATAATCTTGTAGCTGATTGTTCTGTTCTTTCATTAATGTTCTCAATTCATCTATCTCTTCTCTTGCTTCTCTGTAGCATTGCTTCAGAGCTCTCACGTTAACTTCTTGCTCGAATGCTTGTTCCTTGGTACCCATCATCATATTTGTATGCGTCGTTAAACCTTCAAACTTCATTTCTAACTCTCTAAGTTTGTTCTGAACTTCTCGATGCTGACATCTTTCTTTTTCCAACTCCTCTTTCTTTTTTAACAAATCCGTTCGTAGCATTGCGCACTAAAAATGAAATCGATTGGCTAGAAACTTAATAATACAAAATATTGTGCGAAGTTACTATTAACAAATTCTTTAAATACTACCTCAGTGACTTTAGTTTTTAAGCTCTCTTCAGTCTGCCGAAGCTGTATTGTAAGTTTCTGTACTTCTCTCTCTGCTGGAGTCTTAAATAACAGTAAAACATTTATTACGTAACTGTAAAGCTTTCTGTTGTTAGCAACAAAAAAATAGTAAGTAGTAAGATCAATAGTAAAAGAGAATAGCAAATTACAGCTATTGTGTCATTTAAATAAAGTAGATAACAAACAAAATAATATATAATAAAGTTATATCTTACCGGAGGAGCGTTTGGGTTGCAAGGGGCCGGACATGGTGGACAGACACCACACTAAAAAAGTAATTATATATTATATAGGTGCAAGCAATTCGAATAACATTAGAATTTTAGTACTACTAAGTAGCTAAAAATGTCCTTACTTAACTTCTGGTATATTTACACCAGGAGTAAGGTTAGGTTTTTAAAATAAAACTAATTCTAATATAATATTGTATAAATATCTTATTATTTTAAGTACATATAAAGATTCGAAAATAAATAGCTGTGTCTTACAAGGAGAAGCAAAAAGCTAAAATAAAATCATTTCTAACTACTCATGAAGTTTGGAAGATAGACATTGATGTTTATACAAATTGGAAATTTGATATAGACGTTTCCTTCTACGTTTTATTTCCAAAAAAAAAAAAAATACTCACAGAAGAGGCTTTATATTTCAAAACAATTATTGGAAAAAATATCTTTAAATAAATATGGAGTAATACTAATCTTTATTGTTTTAATAATATATATAAGTACTTATACAGTTATACATGCGTAAACGAAGGAGTAAGAACAGCGGTGGAGAGTGGTGGAGGCATAAATATATAAAAGTATGTCCAGCCGTTTGCCGCCACGGCATACGAGTCGGTCTTACTTTATAGACAGTCCACATAAAATAAATTATATCTTTGAGACCAATTTAGAATATACCATCCGTCACAATTACTCAAGAAAAAAGGAAGTCATTTACAACCAGAGAAGCTGTCTGAGATGTATACGATACATTGTAATATAAAACAATAAAACGGACGGACAATATTATATAAATAATAAATTAATTAAATTGTCGAAATGTTTTAATAACATCCTCCTTTTAAAAAAAGTAATAACATAGCAAGTTTTTTTTTATAAAATTCTACGTAAATATGTTGTCAGCGGGAATAGTAAAATTCTAAAGAGATTTTAATTGTATCTCATGAATTCCTAAAAACCACAAACATGTTATATTATTTTATTGTGACCAATGATTAAAAAATAATTGAATTTATTAACGATTTGATAAATAATTGAGAAATAAATGACGACATGACAAACGACTCCATAAACATTTTATATGACACTTCATAAATAATTAGGTCAATTAAGTATCACCAACGAGATTAATCCATAATTCCGGAAGCAGCCGTGAATTACAATTGCATCTAAAGCGGGATATAATTTAAAAAAATATGTCGTATTAAAATTTCGAAAACTTTTATGAAAGATATAAAATTTCACTTTCATAACAAGGAAGGAAAAGGGAAGTCAGTAATTAAAAGTGAGTCTATAGCATATTGCATTAAATCTATGGAAAGATGCATATTATACTTTGCATCCTGTAAAAGTAATTTAATTTTAACTGAAGTTTCGATTTAAGATGCAGTTTCAGGAATCCAGGAAAAAATCACCGTTGTCACTTTTTGAACTAATAACTTCTTATGGCTTCGTTACGTAACGCGTTACGGAGGTAGTCTGTCTGGCTTCCCTTTCTTTTATACAGTCTAGTTAGAAACCGCGCACGACAACACGCGGCAGTTCGGGCGCGACATGCCGCACTAATGGGTTATGAATGATAAATTTACTTACTTTAAACCTAAATGCTTAACCAATGATTGTTCGTTTGAATTGTTGTACTTAAATTAACTTACTTTAAAGACACGTCATTAGACAATTGTTAGAAATCGATCACAATGATCAGACAACTCTTATAAATATGTATATAGATATGTAAATTATATTACGATTAATTTAATTATTTGTTGTCAGTACACGAGTACACAACAAAAGCCTTTACAATGCGATGAGTCTGCTTAAGACAGGGCAGCATTGAAAATATTATAAACGTAATAGGAAGAAAAATACTGTTTTTTATTGTTTAAATATTTAATTCCTAAGTATTAACCTCAGTTAATAGTGAATATGTTTGAATAAATAAACTATCGAGATATTTTACAGTACGATGTATATTTAATAAACCTTCCATTCTCTAATTTACTTAAACTCAAATTAAGTATGGATAATTATAATAATTTTAAATATTGTCAATGTAACTTACAGCTCTAGTCATTGGAGGAACAGGTGGCCCACCCGGCTGTGGATTTAATAAACATATTGTCAATCTAAAGTTTGTGGACATTTCATATTTCAGTGTTTTTTATAATATAACCTTTATTATAAAAAATAATAAGGGCGGTCGAGCAAATGAGCCACCTTATAGTGGAGTAGTCCTTGTCTCCCGTGGACAGTAGTATTGTTAGGAGATCGTCGCCAATGCGTCACCAACAATGGGAATTAAAATGTTGTACTTTGTGCCTGTAGTGTCAGAACACTTCCATAAAAGGATTTGCTGTTTAGCGGAGGAATATGACCTGATGAGTGCATGATGCCTATCCACCCAGACTGATTTGGACAAAGGTCAACCACCAAGTATAAGTGTGCAATAAATTTGATCAACCGCATTGTGCTTAATTTACGTACAATTCCCAAATTTATTTAAAATTGTACGCAATCCAAAAATAATGACAACCATAATATGTTTTATGTGGTTGTCATTATTTTGTGAAAACGTATAACTAATAAATCACTGTCACATTTGAGTGATTTATTAGTGATACATTTTCCTTAAGAATGTCCGCTTTGAAGACGCCTTGTAAAATGATTACAAAAGAAAAATGTAAATAAAATAAAAATTACACTACATACGTATTCTCTAATAGTCGAATTCGATTAGTTCCAACGAGTTAGCGAATGAGATCGTATTACATTCGTTTTAAAATTACCGGTTGTTCGAAGCACGTGTTCCTCGCTCCGCCGCCTCGACATGCACTCACTGCCGCCGCTTTCACGTCCGCCATTTCAACGCGAATGTTACGTACCTCGAGCTCTAAGCCACCGAGCTGGTTTTCCTGTAAAATAAAGCAATATAAAATAATCGTTCTAAACAAAACTTATTCACCAATTCAATACTTAAACATCATCAAAAATGTTCAATCATTTTTATTTCTTAATATATTTTTTTAATTCAGCCTTAAGTCTTTCACATTTTGAATATAACAGTATTCTTTTATTATTACTACAAAACATATATTATTTCATTTTTGATTTTGGGTTCATACCTCATACCAATATCATAAGCAAATGAAAAACTTTACTGGTTTACGGTAAAAATATATTTTGAGAGAATTTTTGTGCTATAGTTTTAGAACGGATGTAGACTATTTTATACGTTTAAATATTTTAGATTTTTTGTTTATATTTTTATAAGAGAAAATCACAGGAGCAAACAAAAAAATATGCGGGTCATATTTGTAAGACGCATTGGCATAGTAAGTGCGAATTATCTATTCGATTGACGAAAGTTGGTTGAAAAATAATATGGAATAAAATCCTTATAATACAGAACAACTTCCATACAAACTGTCATCCTACATTTCAGCCTCTCACTTGATGAATTTTTAAATAACTCAAAGAAAATCCAAATACCGATTTTCATATTTCTAACATCAGATATACATTTCAATAAATCCCCTTATAGTACTAACCAATTACGATTTTTTGTGCAAACTTTCATCCTATATTAAATGATACTGACTTAGGATAAAATCACTCACTTTATCTTTTTTTTTTTAAATAAAGTATATTTGGGCGATCAATCATTTCGAAAATTTTAGTTACGAGATAATTACAGTTCCATTGTTTGTATTATTATCTGACATATTGATTGATATACATTGCACAATAATATGTTATAGATCTATTCACTCACGAAGGCGTACTGTTCCTAATTACAAATAATATATTATTAATTATAAAAAGTAATATTACATACTAGCTAAGGCGCGGAATGCATTACAATGCTACTTTAAAAATATTTATAAACAATAAGTCGCTACATATAATGTAGTACATTGATAGTTCTTATAAGACTACGGATCTCGAAGTCCTGAGTTCAAACCGCTGCTCGGACCAGAAAAAAAATGATTGGAATTTTCTGCCGCGGAAATACCAATAGCAGTTAAAGTCTGGGAGTTGGCAGTGTGTGTAAGTTTGTAGGAATATAAAATGAACTTGTGTTTATGCACAGACTTGCGCGGAATAATATTTCGTGCGCAGTTTGCTAACCTGTCTAGAAATGAACACTAAGGAGTACGTCGTCACAAATGTTGATAATTCTATGTCAGAAACCTGCACGTGCCCACATCAACTGTTCAAAGTTTCAGCTCAATTTAATAAAGGATTTATATACGTATTAATAAAAGCACGTACAATAAATACATTAAATTTTAATATTACTTATTGCCTAGGTCTTATTTACATGTAATTATTATTGACCTTGTAGAAGTTATAACGCACTTTGTAAATGTACAAACTAACATTAATTTATATTGTTCTAAGACCCAACGATTAAAAATGGTTCTATATGTTGTATGCAAAATATGATAATTGTTAGGATAAATGTAAAATATAGAATATTTGATATTATATTGCAAGCACTTGTGGTTTCGTAAATGCAAAAATTATTTTTATACAAATCATTAATATAAGACCACAAGAACTTGTGATCACCTATTTACTCCTATAACATGTTATTTACTACATTATTTACTTATTATAGTTGGGTTCAACTGTCTCGTTGGTTCAGTGGCTGGCTTATACGATGCAAAAACTGAGTTCGAATCACTGATCAGACCAGTATAACTCATTGGGATTCAGATAAGTTAGTTAAAGAAGTTGCCTTTCTTGCGCTTCAGTATTATCATATAGAATTACCGTTCCTTTAAAAAATGATAGCGAGCGAAAAAATAATTATCATGTGCTGGCGGACACACTTGAGCAACATATCTTCTGTGTGGTCTGTCTTGTAGTGATTTGCCGTCGTGACCGACCGTCAGCCAAGAGAACATTATTGTAATTGTCTTATTTAAACAAATTCAAACTTCAGTTGTCTGCTTACTTAATGTTTATACTGTTTTTTTTTTAAGAAACATAAATCCAAAATATTAACCCACGGGATCATATTTGCAGCCTTCGTCAGCCAAAATCAAGAAGGCGACATTCAAAATTACTGATATAACTTAAATAATACAATTACATGTTAAAAATGCATAATTTATTAATTCATTGAATGCGGTTTTATAGAATATGTGAATTTTATCATTAACACATTATTGACTTAATAATATTATAAATAATCCCGCCTGATTGAGATTCCATTATTCGAATGGTAATCATTGTAGTCACAAGTCAACCACGGTCAATATGGTCTGTGGATAAATGATTACTGATGAAAATATTCATTCATATTGACCTTAGATAAAACATTATACCATCACTTTAAAAAACAAATCCAGGTATTGGATGAGCTGTTTATATTTTTGACATGGTTGAAACAGAAAGCGAATGACAATGAGAATATTTACTTAGGGCTAGGTTACTAGGTCGTCTGCCAAACGTCACTAGATTCCGTGCCCATCGTTGCTGACTGTTGCAGTCATCAGACGTCTAAGCACTTATACTAGGCTCGTAAGGGCTCTTATATTGTTGCCAACCTCATGTATGAACCCTAACTATACTCATACGAAATTTATTATAATTCCTATTGCTTCGGAATACCGATTAAATTATTTACGCCTGTAATCCGACTTACTTCATGTCTTCCCTTAGTCGCGTGCATAACATACCGTTTAAATACTCTATTTGGTGGTACCCATACAACACATTTTCTATCAGGAATGTTAAGGAGCTCCGTAACCGTAACCGAAACCGATAAAAAAAATATTTATTATAATTTAGTTTTTGAAGTGTTACACTTAGAGAGAGAGTAGCTAATTGTATTTCAATACTTTTCGTTTTTTTTTAATTATACCTAAAATAAAGTCAAATTAACATCTTGTATTTTTTTTTTTACAATATATAAATATAATCTAACATCTGTAACACAAACAATTTTGAAATAATTTTGTATCCGCATAACTGTAACCGGTAAAATATTATTTATATATCATTATAAATTGATGAATGATGATTAATTTTGGTTACAACTGGGTTGGAGGAACATTGTAAAAAATCTTGTTTGTCTCAAATTTCACAGAAATCTGTCACATGTATGTCCACCATTCTGCATGCAGCGCCGTGGTGAAATAAGCTCTAAGAATTCTCCTCAAAAGGTATAGGTACCGTTCGATCGCCTTGGGCACATTTACAGTACAAATGTATGTTACCAAATTACTGCCAATTATTCGGGTCGGTAACCTTTTCATTATAAACTGAGCAAATATTTGAATATCTTATAATATTACCTATCACTTAGTTAGTTATTTTATTATATTCAACTGTGGTTGTAGTCACAAAAATATATAAGGCATACTTACAAGTTCTAATGTTGAAGATTTGTAATTTTTAAGCTTTGACAGTAGATCTTCCACGTTTTTCACTGGGATTTTATCGTTTTCCTGATAAGTAAACATATAGTTTATTCACCTTAAAGAACACTAAAAATTACAATCATCGCGTCTTTATTCTTCAAAGTGAGAACGAAAAAAACAAAAATGTAATATCAATTAATGTCATACCTGTTAACAATAAAATACAGGCACACAAAATTAAAAATAATATACAAATTAAAGATAAGATACAGCGGCTAGCATATCATGTGTATGTATATACAAATATAATAAAAATAATACAACTACTAATGAATCTAGTAAAATATTTATTACAATTTCCATTATTATGATTTAAAGCACATAGGCGGTGATGAGTAGGCATAATCTTCAATCTGTAAGATTAGAGCCTACGCTCCCATCAGGAGCCTGATTCTATTCAGATGCTACAACATCTCGGCCACAATATGCGAACATATTATGAGTGGTAAAGGATTAATTTGAATACGGTTCGTTTTTAAAACATTCAAATATATCTAAAATAAATTAAAAAACAAAACCTGACTAAATTTTTCACTTGCTTGATGACATGAAAATTCTTCGTTCATCGCAGTAGCATCGCCCTATAAGTACATGCATACATAAATCTCTTTATTTATAAACTATTTAACTTTTATATATTAACTATATAACTCTAGAAGACTAAACAATAATCCTGTTATTGTATACATAATAAGTACCTCAGGACTATTCTTATTTAACTTTTCATGCAGCAATGCATTCTCATTGTTCATTAATTTTAATTCACCTTGAAGCCTCTTGATCTGGGACCGACATGTTTCCAAATTCTGATCCTTTGTCATCAATTCCTTGTAAAGGATGTACCTAAAATATATATTAAATAAAACTCACCTTAAGTTAAACATTTTCAATTTTTACGTTTTCATGATTTCATAATTATAGGCCGGGAAGACTGACGGCTTCGTGACAATAGTGACAAAGGCCTACGTGACACAACATTCTATTGCAAAATATTCAATGTTCCACTTTTGAACAGCAATTCATACACGTCATTTTTATTAATCTAGTATGTTTAAACTAGCTTATGCCCTCTGCGGAAGTTGAATATATTTATTGATTAACTCAAAATATTATTTTAATTTAAGAACTCTTTGTCACTACATTGGTGTGTATTTCACCCTTTATGGGTAGAATATCCAGAAACGCTTAAATACGTGTCTACTCATTTTTAACCAGGATCCCAAAATTAAAGTTTCATGTTTCTAACTTTAAAAATGACGAACTTCCATACAAACTTTCAACCCTTATTTCACCCCCTTAGGGGTAGAATATCCATAAACACTTAAATATGTGTCTACTCATTATAAAACAGGACCCAAAAATTAAAGTTTCATATTTCAATTTTTTAAAATGACGGACTTCCATACAAACTTTCAACCGCTATTGCACCCCCTTTGGGTTAGAATTTCCAAAATTCCTTCCGTAGTGGGTGTCTTCTCAATAATACGATCCTACTCATCCAATTTCATGGCTCTAACTATAATAATTTACGATCATCAATGATGAATCAGTCAGTCAGGACATGTTACTTTATATATATATAGATAAATTACTGAATAAATTATAATAAGTATCAAAAATGAAGATGATCGAGCTCGTTACTATTCGGTTTATAATATACTTTTACTATGTGACTAATTTAAATAAAAATGTATGTAAAATATTTGTATTCTTTCGTATCTTCACTGGCTGATAGAGTATACTTTTAATATAAATGTCGCCTCTCGCACAAACGAATGTATATAAAATGATGTTGTGCAAAAATCAATATATATAGGTAACTCCATAATATATCACACATCACTAACGGTCTCCTAAAGCCTTACAATAAAGTAGACTACAAAAGGATATCATATTTCACTCTTGCAAATTTTATATGTAGGATTATATCAATTCAAATTCAAGATCGAACCTCTTGACTTCTAAATCCGCATTATCCGCCACCAGCTTCTCCTGCATGTCGTAACTTTCACTCAATTTCCGTGTCAAGTCAATTTCCTTAAAGAAACGCGAGTCAGCTTAAAATTTTTATAATTTATGAAATGATACATGGTATATATATAAAATACAAAAACCACTATTTTCTGCATTATACACATACTGATTTACTTCGAGTCAGCTCCGACGCGCCAACACCTGTAATCTTATTTTTACGAGTCGCTAAAAGTACCGTCGGATGGTTCATTTTCATTTCCTGGTACATTGATGAATCTGTAAAATTTGTTACGATCGTTAAACCGAACATCAGTTAAGTTTATTATTCAATTATCTTTTTTATGATATAGGTAGGCGGACGGGCAAATGGGCCTACTGATGGTAAATGGTCACGACCATCTTAAATATTGGCGCTGTAAGAAATAATAACCATTCCTTACATCACCAATGCGCCATCAACTTTAGGAACGAGGATGTTATATTCCTTATACCTGAACTCAAAAATACTAAGTATTGCTGTTTGGTAATAGAATATCGGTGATAAAAGTGGGTGGTACCAATTCAGCACCACAAAAAGCCCACCATTATAATCTATTATTTAAAACATGTTTTAACCGTAATGAAATGTCTAAGATTGTGTTGTTATGTATATTTCTTGGGACTTAGAATAAAACATAGGTAACGGAATAAAAATGTTTGAAAAATTTATAGAAAACGCAAGTGTTGTTAACCGTAGACATCGCTTGAAATGTAATGGGTTGGTTGGCAATGTTCCTTGGATTTTTTCATTTGCAATACTTCGTCGCCCACTAGTTTCTGTATAGTTTTAGTAAGACGATCAAAACGTTCCATTTCTCGAAGTAGTAGTTCATTTCTTTCACCGAGTTCCTTTATATCGGCTTCAGTTAGATTCTCTTTCTGAAAAAATATACAGAATTATAATTACTAATGCTATTGTTTGTATTTATTTATTATTTCGAATGAATACACCTTTAAACCTTTTGTATCTCGGTTAGTCTCACTCTTGAATCTCTAATAATTCTTGTACTTTTTCGTGTTTCTGTATGAATGTCACGTATCTGTTTTGTGAGCGAGTCTTCCGTTTCTGCGGGTGAAACTGCAAGTACAAATATTTTCTACTTATTACACATGTCAAACAAAATGTCAAATTCCAAATAATCCAGTATTTTTAGCGACGTCAATTAATCGAGCTATTCTTAAAGTTGTATTGCTTACGTTCCGGTGATTTCTGAAATAGAAAACGTTTGTGAATTTTTGTTATATTTTATTGTATGTTAAGATCTTATAAGAAAGATAATTATTCTTTACTTTAGACACGTTGCCTGATTTGTCTGATTTATCATTTTGCCAAATCTTCTGTAACTTTTTACAATCATGACCTTTGAAATTTGAGGTCATTTTTGTGCATTTTATTGAAGAGTCGTAGGGTACTTGCATGTTATCAGAATCAGACACTATACTGTCACCTCGCACAGACTTATCTTTCTCTACACGGTATTGTTCTGTTGTAAGCTGAGCATTGTCGAAAGGCTAAAAAAACATACCGTTTAGGCAAAACTAATATAAATTGTTGCAAACAAAAAATATATCGTGTCAAAATTATGAATTAAACTTACCAAATTTGATTCGGAAGCCGTAATCCTCTCGCGTGGTGATTTTGAGAGTACTCTCATTTGATAATCTACTTTTTTAAGAGTACCCCATAGCTTTGGCAAAATATTAAGCTTGGGACTAATATCGGTCTGGTCGATTGAAGCGCAGCTTTTTGGTGATTCCCGCAGACAAGAACGAGTTTTGCGTTGAGTTTTTGAAGGCTAAATATTTTTTTATTTAAATGAAAGTAAAAATATATTGAATATTATAATTTTCAATTTACAACAACTTACACAGTTTATACAAACAGGGAAGTACAAGCTTACATTTTTTATATTAAACTTTTAATGTATTTTTTAAAATAAATAGACTATGGAATCTTTTACTTCAAATTACATTTAATTTCGTTGTTAACAGGATCGAAACAAATGTATATTTTTTTATTTATTTACAATTACATTAGTGACAATATTGCATGTCCAACTCGATATTATAACATTGCCAAGGTAAAATATCTGAGTACACAACATCATTAATTTTAATTCCAAAATTATGCCCTTTCTTAAGTTTACACTAAAATAAAATTATTTCTTAAATAATTAGTAAATATATCTACTAATATTATAAATTAAAAGTAACTCTGTGTGTCTATCTGTCTGTCTGTTACGCTTTCACGGCCAAACCACTGAACCTAATTTGATGAATTAGCACGAAACAAGCTTGAAACAAGGAAGTACGTAAGTATTTTTTCACATTACACTTCATCACATAAACTTATTAATTAATAGGATCTTCCGATACCATACGTTTTGCAACGGCCATTGCAGCTCTTAGTCATTAATAATCGCTCAAATAGCGACTTAGAGAAATAATTAACAATTATGTCGTCTATTGACAACATATTTGTATATTATCTTTAATTATATGAATGTAGTTCAAAACTAAGATTTGCATGTTTATATTTTAACATTGGTTATTGAACACCGAGATAAACACGGTGTATCGCGAGCCATATTCCCCGCGATGCTAGTTATTTATTAAATAATAACTATACGATGTGAATGTATACGAAACATACTATGAGTTCTATTCAGTATGTACAGTCGGGGTAAGAAAAGGTTCGTCACCTTAAGGTCTATTTTCGTGTGCTCAGTATGCGCGATAATCTGCTTTACTGATTGAATATGACATATTGCGTCGCAATGTACACTATTTTGAACCTAGTTATCATACTATGTTAGTATAGTTTTAGGCGCAGTTTTCTGTTTAATGCTTTAGTTTCAAAATGACGACTTGATAAAGGAATGAATTTGAAAACTGACAAAGGTTTTCTTACTCTGACTGTACATAAACAATTTATAACATTAATTCTGTCACCTTTAAATGTTATGTGTGTGACTGCGCTTCAATGCCTTATCGAAAGCATAATTGTCTTGTATATTGAATTAAAGGGCTAATTTTTTAGGCGATAATTATGAAAGTTTGCTTACCGTCATAGTTATAAGTGCACATAAGCACTACTTTTATATAAATGCTTGTATAATAGATATTTAAAACTGGACAGGAAACAAATGTCAAATATATTTTTGTCAAAAATTACTTTTTTTTTTAAGGTGAATGTGGCCAGGAAATTATAAAAATTGAAATTACCTTCCTTATTTTGTAAAGATGTACACATGTCAATGGACAACCGACTGACCACAATTAATCAATAGAGACTAGTTAATTGTAAAAAAATATTACTGCGCACTGGGGTATGCACAAACCAGATGCAGAATGCACCTGTGTTCTATTTGCTTATTCTCGTAATCCAAAATAATGACAATCCGAAAGGGATGGTATTTCAAGCACGAAATTAACTGCTGTGCGTGCTCTCAGAGGATTCTAAACCCCGGTCTCTTATCAACATTTTCTTGACATAAACACTCAATAACTTTTTAGTTGCCGGAACACTTCGAATGACTCTTTAAATCTTGACTCCAGAACTTCGTGATCTGCAGTCTTATTAGCTTGTTTCCAGACTAAGAAATCAATTTAAAATACTAAAACCCAAGTAAATACACTATAGCTTAATATTATATAGACTCAGTTCTGAATCAATTAATTAAATTAATTGATGTCGATATTTTGATTACCAGGTTTTACCAGGAAAATACTAACACGCCCAAATATTTGTTATTCATATTTCGTGGCAATATATTTTCTGAGCTGACATATTGTTATTGAAAACATTTATTCACCCATATTTTCTTTGCCGTAACATGTCGTGAGTATTGAAAGACTTTCATAACTAGTAGGAGTTACACTCGTATTCAAACAAACTTATTAAAACCACCTGTTCCCGCTAAGTAACTTAAATAACATTATTATACAATGGTAATTTTTATAAAGGAATATATAATGTAAATATGTAAAATGTAATATATTTACTCCTGTTTTTGAATAAATCAAACACGTCACTTCAAGTTTCAATTATTACTGTACTCTGTAGACGTGAACATCGAAAATTGACGGAATATTTCTATTGTATTTACTAGCTATCTACATCAGCTTTATACGAAAAAATAAGGCTTTACATAAAACGCTTATAATGAAGAAAAAAACTATTTTTTAGTTGTAACTTAATCGTATACTATATATACTGGGACAGCGATTATGAAAATAGTCAATTATAAACTATCTCATGTAATTTGTCCGGTAAATTTAACGACCAATAATATTTTTTGAAAATTCAGTTGTCGATATTATAGGATACTACAACCCGCCTCGGTTTCGCATGGGCGCAATTTATTAATAAAGAAAATATCAAGTAGGTATATTACTTTATTTTATAACGTTTATTAATGATATTATATAAGTAAGGCAATTTCATCTGTATTAAATACCCAAGGACCCAAATAAATACCCATTTCTCTGAATAAGGATTAAAAATGAATTGATGAATATGGCTTCGCAGATAACCGATACTATAATAATGTTTTATACTATTATTTAGTAGATAAAAATAGTTACTATAAATACTCATAGTGCTATTACATATTAGTATAAGTCTAAGGTAGAAGATAGACACATGTTATAAAGTTTTCCTGTATGCTTTTTAAAACCTACAATTTTCTAGTACATTTTTTTCATGTATTGCGTAAAACCGTTTTGGGGATAAACCAACGTCATAGTTCAATCATTTTATACATAATATTTATTTTTTACGAATTATAAAACAAATCTTCCTTGTTTATTGCTATTTCTGTTATAACTAATACAGTGTTAAAATCCGTTGTGGTTAAGAATTTAGCAGAGATACAGAGAGATGCAAAAAGCGACTTTATTTATTGATACGGCAAATTGTCTTTAGTTAAAGCATAATACACTTTATTTATAAATAACAAAAAGTGTATTATAAATGAAATGGAGATAACACGCAGCCTTGTAGAACACCAGAGTTGACGAATCTTAGGTTAGAGCATGCACCGTCGACAACGACCTTGATGCTCTGCTCTGCCGAAAAGCTTGATCTAATTGCATAGTATCCCAGAAGCGCATAGGAAGGAAACTTTGAAAGAAGCGCTTTGTGGTATACGCGATTGAAGGCCTTAACTATGTCCAAGCTGGCTACTAATGTCTCACCCTTGGACTCAACTGCTTCCGCCCTATTTCATCCTTCCATCTGTGTGTATGGTAAACTAGAAGATCAATGGCTGAGCGACTCCGACAGAAAACGTACTGGCGGTCACTAATCAACTGACGTAAACCCAATGTTCCAATTTGTACCCCGGGTAGGAGATCAAAGAGGTGTCCAAACGACAATTTTCATGTCGATCATTTTCATTTCCTTGATGTTGTTCTAACGTTGTTATTATAAAGCCGAAACACAATGTAATCCTTAAACAATCTTATACTAGTTTCAGCCACCCGGATTTGCTCGCGTGAACCAGGAGTTAGATTCAGTGTGCCCATTTCTGTATCCCTGATAACTTGTCTGCAATATATCGTGATATTCGATTGAAAAATTAAAACGTGAATGGCAAGAAAACAAATAAACACATAAGCAAATCACTTTCGCATTTATCATATTAGTTAGAATGACGTCGAAGTCATTTTTAAACACTAACAGTCAGTATGTTAGCAGATCTAATAAATCGATTGACCTGGACCTGCTTATAATAATCGCATCGATTTTAAGTATATGTATGTATTCGAATCGAATCGTCAATAGAATAATTGAATACCTCTTAAAATTAAATTAAATCTTAAATCTTCAATATAATCGAAAGTAAAAACGGCTACTAGACTAGGCCTAGCTTACACAATCTCGGTTGATTTTGACGAGTTCTTATAAATTGTTTTTATTTTTTTTATTGAGATTTCATTTTTATACACGAAGGCAATCTTGATCACCACACTATTAATTCTCGGAAAACATTTGACTAAGATATAAAACAAAATTCTGTTATTTATCGTGTTTATTGACGATAAAAAAATTGTCAACATCTCTTTTTCTGTCTGGGTATCTTCCAACTAAGAAACATTTTTATAAGTGAAAACACTGCAGACCTAATTTCAATACTTTAATAAACAACATTTGCAAAAGTTTTTAAAATGGTGCCAATAATAAATTTGGATCAAAAAATCATTTACTGCAATATGTCTATGACTACTTGGACTATGTGATGGATTTATAATAAGTTATTTAAATAAATGTTCTTCATACTTATTCACCAATAACATTATATCAGGCAGTTTCATAAATTGACAATGTATATACAAAATCTCCGAAAACATGAACTATAGAATTAAAAAAAAAATTGTATAGTTTTCGAAAATGTCATTCAAACGAAACTTAAAGAAGAACATTTAAAATATTAGAAAATAAAACTTACAATTCCAGAGGTGCTTCTATCTAACACATAAGGGGTTCCCAAAATACGCATTACACACAAACGCTCGGAATTACAAATTACGCTACATTAATAGGGAGTGAGGCTTTAAGTATTAAATCTACCAATTTATATCATGTTCTAGCTAAAAGTCCCGAATTCGGGTAAAATAAGAGTCGACACAAAACCACTGACGAACAAACATGCAAAATAAAATTATTATTATTTTAGCATTAAATCTTTTGGAAAACCTTGCGGTCAGAGTAAGCAGCGAAAGAGCCAGTGTAATTGTGGGTATTCATACGTCTGCCAATGCTGGTGTCTATCGGCGGTTTTCCATAAGAAATATATTTGTTATATTCAATTTCAAAATTTCGAAACAAAAATACAGTCAATAAAAACGTGCACTTTCTCATGTGATATATACCTTTACAAATGTAATACCTATCGACATTTATAAGATAATAAAATATCTTTATTTGCAAATAAGTAGTAATTAAAAAGCTAAAAATTAAACTAATCGCTGTTAACTCTTGTCATAAGGTTTATAAAGGCACAGAAAACGATATTTGACGTGTATATAAAATGTTGCAGAGTTGTAAAAATAGATAATGCGGTTAATACAATTACATGCGTTCATAAGGTTTCCTTTAGTTTAAAAGTCAGTACATTATCACATCTTGTGGTGTTTGGGACGTGTATCTACTTGTAAAATGGCGCAAGGTAAGTGCAAGATAAGATAATAACGTGATAACAAATGTTACAGAGCGCTTTTGTTTGCTAATTTTCTAGCAGTTTTCTTTAAACGTATTGTAGCTATCGTTCAGGTTTTTATTATATTACTTTCAAATTTGCGTTCTAATTTAACTAACTGCTACAGATTCTACCACTAAAACCACACCAACCAACTTTGTATATAAATTATATGTATTGCTCATTGTAAAGTGAACTGTAAGGTTCTTTATGAGAAATAAAGTTCTATAACCTGAATTTCTATTTTAGATTCTATAACAAGCGTATTTGCGAATTTTATATATTCTTAATAATTGCGAACAAAATATTGAATAATTATATATAAATGTATAAAAAATATATCACGACCTTTAATTCAATGTTCTGGCTCATTTTTCGCTCAGTTTAATTTTTTTATTATGTATCAAATAGATGAATTATAACGGAATTAATTTCACTGTTATCTTAATTTATATTAAGAAGACTGCTATATTTTTTGGTATGCATCTACAAGATACATACCAAATAATATATGTATGTATGTATATAAGTGTTTGTGTGCAGACTTATCCCTAACAATACTATGTGAAGGTTTCTATCTAACATTCTTGCTTGGATTAATATATGATGTACCTACCTAAATAATATTGTAAGATAATATATCCAAGCCAATTATCTTATACAATCTCTTTTCATCTTTAACCGCTGAAGTCTTTTCGCGCTTATATGGCTTTAAATAAAATCCTATAAGTAAAAAACACATCGAGTACAGTGAATAATAAAAGTGGCCGATTTAATATTGTATACTCTTTGTTAAAAAATATAATTGTACTTCAATAAATATATATAATAATAATTTTCTTTATTAGATTATAATCCCACAATTATAATTTATGACTCGTGTCATAGCGTCGTCATATCTAAAAATATTAAATACTTTAAAAAAAAAAATTTAAAATCATTTTAAAAATTTAAAATTAATAATTAAAATGTCGGCTTATGATTAAAAAATTAAAAGTGTACTTATATAATAATTCGTAGCAGTACATTGCATACTCTGAAATATATTTAGTAAGGTTTAAATGAAATAAATTACTAAATTATTTATTTTACGCAAAAAATACTTTATAATTTACATGCATAAAAAAGCAAAGTACGCTTAAAGTCTTTTAAATGAAATTCTTAAAATCGAATTTTACTCCCCATATTACACTTTAGAAAGATATGAAGTAACGTAGAGCAGGCGGCTAAAGCGCTACGGGCGACAATGCGGAATGTGCACTGGATACATAGCAAGCAGAGTTTCATTGGCTTTTGTATGAAGCCTTCCTACGCGATATATTCGAAACTGGTTGGAAATGTGCTGGAAATTTTCAGGGACAACTGCTCTTGCTCTATCGCACCTTTATGATGCACTCACGCTGAAGTAGTTGCCAAATTATGTATTCAAAACTGTTTAGCTATTCTTCCTTCAGACACCAAAACGAGTAAATTTCCTCTTTATAATTTAATCAACAGGAAATAACGCGCCTAAAGCCGAATAAGCCGATTTTCAAATTCCAATTAAAAGTATAAACGAGGCTTATTATTCGTACTCGTATGTAAAATTTTATATAATTAGACAATATTATGAAGTGTTGTCATAATTATCATTACTAACGTATATTATATCTACAAGTATGCGATATTTAAACAATTAATTGAACGATGAACTGAATTTTTAAACAACATAATAAAATAAACCATAGGAACAAATTATTCTAGACAAAAAATAGCAAATGTTAATAAGGACATAGTCGTATAATAAACGATCTCGAAATCTGGAATATATACATATTTGTATTCGATATATAACTTAAATAACAGACTGTTCTAAACATGGGACGTAATGGTAATGTTAAATATCTCGATTTAAAATCCAATAATTAATTAATATAATTTACTAGTGGTAGTGCCACACTGCATACTTTCGGGTTGCAGCCGAATGGGCCGGCACGCCCGGGGAAGTACCGCTCTCTCACTTAAAATCGGCGTAAAGTGGAGCTATGCTACCGCGTTTCGTCCGGTATGTGAGAGTCCCGGAGGCCCGACCCCCTCCCCCCCAAAACATAATGGTTGTGCAGAATTTGGTTTCATTACCCCAGGAGGGTACCATCGGCGACTGCGGTGGAGAATCCCTCTCTGGGCATCCATACTCAGGACGTACACCACCTGAGCAGGGATGCCCAGGCTGCCCTCCGAATTCTGGTGGGGGCAATTTTGCGCTCGCCACTGTTCGGGGCAAGCGGAGCAGGCATCAGGCAACCCCTACCACCCACACTGTGGACTTCTACAACATAAGGGGACTCAACTCCAACTTGAACGCCGTTTACTTTCACCTTGTGACGGCGAAGCCGGCCTTGCTCTTTCTTACCAAGACCCAGATATCCTCTCCTGCCGATACGATTTTTCTTTCTTACCCCGGGTACAAAATGGAACATTCCTTTTTACCACGAACTGAGGTGTGCGTTTACGTCAGAGATGATATCTGCTCTCGACGCCTCAGCAGCCTTGAAGGGCAGGACCTATTGATTATCTGGCTACGTGTAGACTGCGACGACCATCCGCGAATCTACGCGTGCCTTTATAGGTCCCATAGCGGTAATGCCGAAACCGACCTACTGGTTGAGCACATCCAAATGGCTACAAATTCCGTGCTGCAGCAGATCCCATCCGCAGAGATCGTAATTCTTGGTGATTTTAATGCCCACCATGCCGAATGGCTTGGATCACGCACTACCGATCATGCGGGTAGATCTGTTCTCGACTTCGCTTTAGCATATGATTTGACACAACTGGTCACCTCGCCAACGCGAATACTGGACGTGTAGGATCATATACCTTCGCTGTTGACCTTCTGCTGACTTCCCATACGGATGGCTACCAGGTTATCGTCGATCGAATTATCGACGATCAAGCCCTTTCCGATCTGCTTGATCCTTTGACTTTGCGTAGAGATGTTGGATGGCTCTGCATCTTCTACAGAATTTATCACGGGGAATGTTCCGAGGAATTGTTCGGATTAATCCCGGCTGCTGAATTTCACCTTCAGACATCTCGTCAAAATTCCAAATATCACCCGCACCACCTAGATGTCCAAAAATCCACAACAGCGCGATTTGTAAGACATTTTCTGCCTCGCACAACCACTCTGTGGGACCAGCTTTCGCCGGCGGTTTTTCCGAACCAATACGACTTGAGAACCTTCAAGAAAAGAGCGAACTCCTTCCTGAAAGGCCGGCAACGCACCTGCAAGCCCCCCGGTGTTGCAGATATCCATGGGTGGTGGTAGTCACTTTCCATCAAGTCAGCCTCTTGCTCGTTTGCCACCCCTAACATAAAAAAAAATAATAATAATAATAGGCTATTTGACAATGCGAAAAATAAAGTGTCAATTATTCTAATCAGTATATATTATGAGTTTAAAAATGGTTATTTATTAACGAAAGTTGAAAATAATAATTAATTTATTCAAAAATTCATAAATAAAAATGCATTTTATAAACGTTTGACACGTGACACAAAACGCTCCTGATTGGTCGGGTTTATGATGATGTCACTTGCTTGTTAACCTCGTTTGCCTACTGTATATAGATTATATGTGCCACAGATTACAATACAGGCAAGTGACGTCACCAACCCCATTGCAACGCTATATTGTCGAAGTAGCGTTTTCGCGCGCTATCTAAATATGTAATTTTTAATTTGATATTTTTCAGCAAATATGTACTAGAGTTAAAAAAAAACAACTTTTACTAGGTTCCTTAACCTCTACTAAACAATATAAAATGGATTTTAAAAACCAGTCAAATAACCTATTGTTGTAAAAAAATTAACAATATTTAAGACATCATAATACATTAGTATGAATTTATTAGAAACATACAATGTAATCGTATAGAACTATACCTATTAATAAAATAGATGCATATTTCAAATAGTATGTTCTTTATAGAATGTGAGACGAGAAATGTACGGACAGAAATATATTAAGTTCCGCACGACTGCAAATGAAATGAAAGTAAGGGCAGGAAAAGACGCAATCCGCGTAATGAAACTTATAGAATCTAGTACACAATATTTTAAATCTGCTTTAGGTAAAGTGAATATAAACATACGAATGCATTTTTATTACATATTGGCGAACTTAGACTAGATAGATAATAAATATTAAATATACGATCGCATTTCTTTAAATTAATAATAACTATGTACCTAATTAACATTAGCAGCCTGTAAATTTCCCACTGCTGGGCTAAGGACTCCTCTCCCTTTGAGGAGAAGGTTTGGATCATATTCCACCACGCTGCTCCAATGCGGGTGGAATACAGACGTGGCAGAATTTCGTCGAAATTAGACACATGCATTCCTCACGATGATTTCCTTCAACGCAGAGCACGAGGTGAATTATAAACACATATTATGCACATGAAATTCAGTGGTGCTTGCCTGGATTATACTTTATACTTTTACCACTGCCCATAGACATTGTTATGTAAGTCATTTTAATCATTCCTTATATTACCTATGACCGTCTTACCTATGAGACGATGTTATGTGCAGTTACACTAGCTCACTCATTATTCAAACAGTAACACAATAACACTCCGTATTCATGTTTGTCGGTAGAATATTTGATGCATTGATGGTACTTACCCAGGTCAGCTTGATTGAGTTTGTATATAGTGTATTCCAACCGCAAGACATCAATTCCAAACTATTCCAAACTCAACACCAACATTTCATTTCGAATTGACGCGATATCATTGGTCAAGATCTTCGATAATCCATGTTTTTCATTTTGGATTTGCGTAAAAACTGTCTTTTGAACGTCTACGAAGCCGTTATCATAGAAAGTAAGATTAAAAAGTATATAAGTGGTTAAGTTAAATGATATTGTATAATAATTAAATATGAGCTGCTAGTGGCGCATAATATAGCTATACTAGTAGTAAATCGAGTGGCATACATAAATCTAAGGTTTGTTTATTGCCATTCCTTCTTTGATTGGAATAACCTATAGATATATATAGCGATTGTGTTTAGATCGGTTTTAAATGTTATTTTGAGTTTAATAATTAGTAAATACCTTTCTACATTTCATAATTAAGAAGACACACTTTCAAGAAGATAAGTAACCAAATATCATTAAGGAAAATGTTTTAAAATACAAGTAATTATAAAAATATATTTTTGCTTTTCATATATTATCTGTCAGTAATATAAAATATAACAGATATTGTATTATTTTTTTTAATTCACAAATAACCCCTTTAATTAAACTAAGTCAATTATTTAACTTATTATTATCATAAAAATATATTAAAATAAAATATTTTTTTAATATGTTATTCATAGAACAAATATATAGATTTTTGAGTAGTTAATTTGTTTGAAGGTGATTAGTACATAAACATTCGTAACACATTCCGTGCACGGAGGTAACTAATAAATATTCCGTTACTATCATATTAATCGAATACTTTAGAATACAAGAAATCGTTATTTGGTTATTTGTAAATATTTCCACGTTATAACGTCACAGTTATTTAAAAACTTGGTACATATAAATATTCACGTGTTTTCGTCAAATCGCCTGTTTTAATTACTTTCGTAATACTTCGAAGTATTTAATTAATGATGAGATAAAAGTGATAATAAACATACTAGTTATTCATCCCGACTTCGTAACATTACTCGTACCTTTTTCCTTTAAAAAGTTAAATTTTCCAAAAATAGTTTGGAATCGATGCGTCCAGTCTGCTTACAAGACTAATTGTATTATGTCTGTGCGTTGATAGTCGGTCAGAATTAATTATTTTATTATCATTGGGTATAGATTATTATTATTTATATACCGATTGTCAGGATGACACGGACATAGCTGCGGGTTGATAGTGAATAGAAAACAATGTATTTGTAACGTACTTGACCTAGTTTTAGTTATCACAACAGTCTCTTATTTGTGTCTATTCATTTGACATTAGTCATTATAACACCGATAAGAATGCTAGGCCTTCTGAATTAATTTTTTTCTAATGAAATTATTATTTAAATAAGGTAAATGCTGTTATTACTGAACCTTTCAAGCTAGTTTTTTTTTACTGATTCTACATGACTTTACTAATTTGTGATTTCTTGATATATTAAGTATTTATTTTTATAGATCTATGAAACTTCATGCTTTGACAGGTATTTAGAGTACAAAAAAAAATTATGAAGTATTTATTACCATTGCCAATCCAAAAATAAATATCATATTATTCTTCTGTGAACAAAACATCGCTTAAGCTTTAGGTCGGATAATAGAATTAAAAAAAACGATGTGTGCGAAAGCTTAGCTAGTTATTACATACACTTTATAATTGTAGAATATAGAGTGTATGTGTTAACGAGCGAAGAACAAATAATTGTAAAATACATTCATCTAGTCATAAATTAAATTATTTTCAATAACTGACTGTGGACTGTTTATGATTTGTTTTTATTTTTATGTAAATGGTAGACGGACCGCCAAATCGACCACCTGGTATTAAGTGGTCACCACCGCCCATAGACATTGGCGCTGTTAGAAATATTAACCATCCCTTACTTCGCCACTTCGCCATTAAACTTGGGAACTAAGATGTTATGTCCCTTGTCCCTGTAATTACACTGGCTCATTCACCCTTCAAACCGGAACACAACAATACTGAGTACTGCTGTTTGGCGGTAGAATATCTGATGAATGGGTGGTACCTACCCAGAGGGGCTTGCACAAAGACCTACCACCAAGTAATGATTTAATATACTTGTTTCAATATCATACAGAAGTGTAAAAGAGCGTATGTAAAAGAGTGTATGCGAGCTATTATTACCCCGCATGACCCTCGGGGATAATGGCCGCCATTAAATATAAGAATTAAATGAATGCCATGACATTTTGATTTAAAACAAAAAAAAAAACAATTTGGTAATACTAAAATTACTACACACACATTTAATAATCTAACATGCATGTGTGTATTATAATTATGTATACAATTTCAATCAAAATCAACAATGACTAGATGCAACATTCCCCTGTTCTGCCACAGAAGACTCTCGTATCGAATGTTTAATTAATTTATCTTTCATAATTAAAAATATTTTAATTTATACGAATAATAAAAATTATCTAATTGGGTCTTATAACAGAATTTACCTTAAGCCGGTATGACTTGAGTATTACGCTGGTGATCGCACAAAAAAGGTGCAAAAATCTTAATTTTTAAAAGATAATGTTGTCCTAAGGAATAATTAATTAAACACCTAACTTAAATGTGATTAAGATTATGCACATGAAAAAGTATATTACATATCTTTCACGTGGCACTATTGTAAATAATTTAATACCTACTATACATTGTATACGTCTACTTTGGATTTACAAATTTATATTCTCTACTATACAGTCGAAACAAATATTTTTTATATATTTTAATACTAACATTTAACAATAAAATAAGGTTTTATTATATTATTTTATAAAGGTTACATCTGGTTTCACATTTACTTTAAAATCCCTTTGTATGAATAATAGTAACAAGAATCGGTGTAGAACAGCTACTCGTAATTACAAATTTGTAAAGGAAAATAAGTGTTATTCAATCCATGTTAACACTGTAAAACTACGATGTCGTCTCTTACATTGTACGCTGTAATACACATATTTTTTTTTTTTTTTACTGGTGATGTCACGCTTCGCGCCTTTCTAAGAGACTCACTGTTCCTTATTTAAGACATTTATGTGTAGTTCTCTACAGCGTTTCCATATCAAATTTATATTAATATCACAATTGAGTCTGAGAGTGAAATATGAATTATCTTACATGGAGTGTTGTGTTCGTGATATCATTAAGTAAGTTTTTTTTTTTTATAATTGAATTTTAACGATCCTAGTGTTTATCTATTTGGACAATGTTCATTATTATCTTAATTGTGAACGTGTTCTAGAAATTAAATTATATTTAAAAAACGTATACGGCGTTGCATTTTATTGGATTTCAATTCCATTTAAAAATAAAAATAAAATACATGTTTTAGGAATTATATATAATATTAATAATATTAACTTATATATTCAAGAGAATATGTTTACGTAATTTGATTACATATTACAATAAATAATAATATTATTATATACTATATTTTCCGA